>NW_024468267.1:0-187553 GCF_002104995.1 Linderina pennispora | reverse complement strand
TTAGCACTGGCAAGGACTGAAGTGAGGATCTCGGCTGAGACATGGGCGACGCTGAGCATAACGTCGCGCAGGGCCAATGGCTGTGGCCAGCTGGACTGCCAGATACTAGCCAGATCAACACCTGGACCAACCAAGTGCAGTTCGTGAAGATGAGGCAGGTGAGCTTCAAGGATTATTGACAAGCCCTCTGGCGATATGAATGTCGGGTAGGTCATACGCAGTTCGCGCTAGGGCAGGTGCCTGGGTGCTGATCGCGTGGGCTGCTGCATCCTCGATCCATAGGCAGTCGGCTTCGAGCCGGGTGACTCGCGGCCAGGGATGGGACCACAAGCGAGCGGAGCTGCTCGTCGTTGGTGTCCTCACGCACACTCAGCATCCGCAAATTTGGGAGATCAGCGGCCGAAAGCTTTGCAAACGCGTTCTGCGACTCGTTTAGGAAGAAGGCAAGTCTCAGAGTCTCTAATGCCACCAATTTGTTCCACCTGTCGTTAAGGGCAGCAGCAATGTCGTCTGTGATCTTGTCGATTGACAGCAAAACCAGCTGCGATCCGTAGCGATCCAGTGCAGTCTCGACAGTCTTCCTTGTGGTGGGCTCTTCGATATCGACTGTTAAAGCTACGAGCTTTTCTGTTTTGAGCTCACTGATTAGCTTTTCGAGCTTTTGCGCAGGCATCTCGACATTATCGATATCCAGGCGTTTCAAGTTGGGCAGTTTCGATATGGAATTGATAATGGCGTCGATGTTGCGGATTGCGCGACTTTGCGTTCTCGCCCTCGAATATCAAGTGCTTCAAAGTGATCCGCGTGATCTGCGCACCGCGCTGTTCAACTGTCCTGGTTACCAGCCGTTTGAACCATCGACGACCGACGCATATCGTCAATTATCAAGGTGTGCAAATTCGGGCACAGGATCAACTGTCTCATCGGCCTCGCTTGCCGTCAACTCGTTATCTGGATCCAAGACATAGAACGATTCGATGTGCTGACCGTATTTGGAGACCAGGCGTTCGAATTGAACCAGCGAGTAATGGTCTTCCGTCAACTCAGCCCACAGAAGCGGAACAAAGACAGAGCGCCAGGACTTGCTGGTAGCGGTGACGGAGAGGCGGTCAGAGAAGCTGAGGTACGAGAACAGCGTCCGGGTGATCTTTGTGTTGGTGAGAATGCTGTTGAGTGCCATTGTCCTAAATGTAGCAATTCTGAAAGGGTGGAGAAGCAAAGGGCGAGGCATAGAAGCAACAAGAGCAAGAAGGAGAAAATCATTTTTTGCCCTTTAGCAATCAGGACATGATCGGATCAAGAAATGCCAAGGACTGCACACCCTGCTCCACCGCTGCGAAATCAGACGTCATGGGGTATCCTCTCTCCGCGTTGTTTCTCGCCGCCTATGTTTCACCAGTTGCCAATTTTAATTTCACCGTCCTTTTATTCGGATTTTACGAATGCAAGTACAAATGGAGGCCAAGCGGTTCTTCGTGTATACCCGGAGCCAGCCGCGTGCCTGTAGGTCTGGTGCCGGTCGGCGCTCTGGACGACCCTGCAGCGTCGTTTCTGTCGATAAAAGTTCACCGGGTGACATCGGATAGCGACGACGACGTACAGATAGAAGTCAACAGAGAGTCTGTTCAGCAATCCCTTCGCATGTACTCCCCGCTGGATATTGACCCAGTATACGGCATCGTGGGCATTTTGGATTACCTCAATGATACGCACTTATTCCTGGTCAAGGCGTGCCAGCCAGTATGTAACCTGGCAGAACTGCGTGGCGAGCAAAAGACAGTGTTTCGGATTCTTCGTGTGACCTCACTGTCGCTAGTGGACTCGACCTTATGATATGCTGGCGAGCAACCGTCCAATGGGCTCGATGGATGACCACGCAACGGGCGAGATGGATGTGTACGGAATCACCAATCCGTGTGCCCAGCTCAATTCTTTCTTGGAGAACGGGGCATTCTACTTTTCACCCTCGTTCGATCTGACTCGGTCAATGCAGTCGCAGAGACTCAATGCCATAGTCAACGAGGAGCCGGGTGTAAGGGATCCCGACGAAAAGTTCCATTGGAACAGCAATATGGTGAAGGCAATCATGGACTATCGTTTGCATATGCTGAGCCACGAAGAGCGACAGCAGTTTGACCAGGATGGTTTCGTGGTTTCGCTGATTCAGGGCCACGTTGGCGCAGTGTATCTGGATGCGCTGGGGAATCTGACAGGCACACCCCGGAGCGCACATATGTCAGTCTTTTTGATTTCTCGCAGCAGCTCGCAGCGCTCAGGCGCGCGGTTCCTCACGCGCGGAATCAACGACGCTGGGGCTGTAGCCAACGAAGTGGAGTCGGAAGTGATTATAGCCACGCCGCAGCTGACCTTTGCGCATGTGCAAGTCCGGGGCAGTGTACCGCTGTTCTGGACCCAGGATGGGTTCCAGATTGGCAGCCACAGAGTGCAAGTAACACGGTCACTAAAGGCGAGTCTGCCAGCAACGAAGCGGCATTTTGCGGACCTTCTTGATCGATACAAGCGCGTGAATGTTGTCAACCTGTTGAGGATGCACTACGTGCAGAGCTACGAGGACATGGCTGGCGGAGCGTCTACAGGCAATAGTGGATCGTCAGAAGCGGATTTGGGCCAGATGTACCACCAGCAAGTGCTTGCAATGGGGCTTCCGAACGAGCTGCTTCTCTACACAGCATATGACTACAATAACGAGGTGCGTGGTGGACAGTTTGACCGCGTTAAGGATCTGGTGCAGGAGATAAAGTCGCTGATGGCTGACTATCAGTACTTCCTCGTCGACACCACTTCTGACACGATTTTGAGCCTGCAGCGGGGTGTTCAGCGGACGAATTGCCTGGACTGCCTGGACCGGACCAATGTTGTGCAGAGCGTTATTTCGCGGTATGTCTCTGGGGAGTTCATTGGACAGAATGCGCTGTTGTCACGGTCAGCTGCACGGAACGCCGTCCAGCACATCGGCTCGCTATGGGGAGCAAACGGAAATGCCATCTCTAGGCTGTATGCGGGCACAGGCGCATTGAAGAACAGTGTGACGACGTCGGGAAAGTCTGGCTGGTCGGGATTCCTGAGTGACGCGAACTAAATCGCTAAGCCGGTTGATGCAAAACAACTTCCAAGACAAGGGCAAGCAGGATGTTATTGACACACTGCTGGGCATGGACTACTCGGGCTCGGATCGAAGGCGGGTTGTGATATACGATCGGTATCATTCGGCGATCATGAGGGATCTGGACATGGAGTTGAACAAGATCAGCAAAAAGGACTCGCTGCACCTCATGCTATGTACCTATAATATGCATGGTGCACCCTACCGTGGCGAGCCATTGGGCACATGGCTGGCGATGCCGCGAAATATGAGGCCGGATTTTGTTGCCATCGGGTTCCAGGAAGTTGTCAACTTGGACGTGCAATCAGTTATCGCTGCTGACAATTCCAACCGCCGTGTGTGGGAGTCTGTGCTGTCTGACGAACTTAACATGCAGCACCGCAAGGCATTCGGGGATAAGGCATCGGGCGAGTACGTGCTAGTTTCGTCGGAACAGCTCGTAGGTGTTGCCTTGCTGTTCTTTGCTCATGAAGACGTGCTGCCGCGTATCCACAACTTGCAGATGGTCAAGCACAAGACTGGATTAGCGGGTATGGCTGGTAACAAAGGTTGTGTCGCCATGCACTTGGATCTCGACGACTCAAGCGTCTGCATCGTGGCTGCGCACTTGGCTGCTGGTGCAAATAATGTACAAGAGCGCAACAACGACTATGTGGCAATCCAGCATGGCGTGAGGTTCAGGCGGGGTCGCCGTGTGTCAGACCACGACTATGCGATATGGCTGGGCGACTTGAATTACCGCATCGACTTGCCGAACGACCAGGCACGGCGGATGATAGCGGAGCGACAGGTGGCCAGTCTGATGATGTATGATCAGCTGGGCGTGCAGATGGCTGCCAACAATGTCTTTGCCGGATACAGCGAGGCCGAGATCCATTTTCCACCAACCTACAAGTACGATGTAGGAACGGATGTCTACGACACCAGCGACAAGGTGCGCGTGCCATCGTGGACTGACCGCATCCTGTACAAAGGACACAATGTTCGCATTCTCGAGTACTATCGCGATGAACTGTGCATCTCGGACCACAAGCCGGTGCTGGCCATGATGGAGTTTGATGTGGTGTCTGTTGACAAGGTACAAAAACATCAGATCATCCGGCAGCTATACACCAAATACCATCAGGACGAGGCAGCAGGGGTCCAAGGCCGAAGCAAGTGGTGGGACAACGGTTGAGCAGAATTTGATTGATTGGGACAGTGCGCCAGAGAAGGGCACGGCGGCTACTGAGCTTGAGGTAAAGAGCAGCCGGGCAAAGCCGCCACCACCTCCGTCAAAGAAAAAGGCAGCTCTCCCGCCGCCGAGCTCTGACTCTCATGCATGGTGGGATGATGAGTCATATATGCGACCAGCTGGCAGTGGTGGTAGTGGGGTGTTGTCTATCAACCCGTATGCACTTGGCAGGGGCAGCCTGGCTGCACTGACGCCTTCGTCTACTCCTTATTCAGCTAGTCACTCGCAGGCCCCAGTCAATGTGCTTGATGACAACAACGAGGATTTGGTGAATCTGACCTGGGAGCCGATCCAGCCAAGCTATAGCGGTGGTAGCAGCAGTGAATATAGATAGGTTTATTCGTTTCATTAATTCAATTATAAGGTGCTAGAGATAATATTATGCGTAAGGTGCGTGGTTTAGAGGTACATGCCACCAGCATACTGCGGGCCGACCATGATCGAACCTGAAGGGCCGAAAATGCCAGCGCCACCGGTGTACGCGCCCATCATACCAAAACCGCCGTAGCCGAGACCACCGTGGCCGAGACCGCCCATCATTCCGAGACCGCCATATCCAAGTCCCCCATCATTCCAAGGCCGCCGTAGCCAAGGCCACCGTAGCCAAGGCCGCCGTAGCCAAGACCACCATAGCCAAGACCGCCCATCATGCCCAAGCCACCGTAGCCGGTAGTCATCTGGCTGTTGTAGTATGAGCCTGAAGATACTGATTCAGATGCACCAACACCACCAAGGAATTGGGCAAGTGAGCCTGTAATCGCAACAAGAGGGAGGGCGAGAGTGGTGAAAGAGACCATGCTGATTGAAGTATAGAGTATATGAGCGGTTGAGTTGCTGATCTACAATATGTGGTGTAAAAATAGGATGGCTGGTAGTGATCAGGGTGTGTGTGGCTGTATTTATATACGGCGCGTTGTTTTGCAAATTGAACATTGGTTCCAGAAATGAACCTCAGCAAGCAGCCTATGTCATTCAAACATTCATATTGTTAACTGTGTATACTGGCGATAGTACACAGGTAGAAATAACTACTTGCGACCGAGTTTTCTTACTCGCAGAGGAAAGGCCAGTGGGGCTGAACTGCGAATTGCGCACAAGAGGAAGAGGCTTGTACTGACATCGATGCAAACAATACGCACACTTTAAGGTGTCATTAGTGTGTGGTGGTAGTAGAGGCACAAGGGTACAGCTATTTCTGGATGGGAGCGTTTTGGCACCTTGGCTGCCCATTTCTTCCCACATTCCACTGTTATTTAGGAGCGCCTCCTGTTTTTGCACTCTGGCCACTTTCTTCCTAAACTACGTTCTACTACATCTGTTTTTACCGTAGCTGCCATGACGACTGCTAACCGTTCGCACCTCAAAGAAATACTCAAACACCTGATTCTCGAACCCACGGGGTTTACAGCCGAACATGCAGCCCAGGGGCTGCACTCGATTATGCGCGGCGAGGCCAGCGAATCGCAGATGGGTGGGTTTCTGACGGCGCTAAAACTGCGCGGCGTTGACGGTAATGCACAGGTCATCGCCGCGCTAGCCAAGGAGGCACTGGATAACGCCTTGATACCGAACATTGACAGGTCCAAGGGCGGGGTTGTCGCGGATATCGTTGGCACGGGCGGTGATGGATGGAACACGTTCAATATTTCGACGACTTCATCACTAGTGGCAGCAGCGGCAGGATTATGCATGACGAAACATGGCAGCCGGGCATCGTCGTCGAACTGCGGATCGGCAGACTTGCTCGAGAGCTTGGGCTTCGAGCTGGACTATATTTCGCCTGGGGATGTTGGTGATTTGCTTCACCAGTACAAGTTCTGTTTTCTGTTTTCTAGTACTTTCCACCCCTCGATGCGGTACCTGGCCAAGACGAGGAGGGATCTCGGGTTCCCGACGCCGTTCAACATCCTCGGCCCGCTGATGAACCCGTGCGTACCCGATAGGGCTGTAGTCGGGGTGTGTGCCAAATCTCTGGGGCCAGTGATGGCTGAGGCACTGAAGATCCTGGGTCGCCGCAATTATGCTGTCGTGTGTGGTGATGAGAACTTGGATGAGATCAGCATTGCTGGTGACACGCATGTGTGGCATTTGCGCGAGAGCGGCGATATCGATTACTACACGATCAACCCGGAGCGCGACTTTGGGGTGCCGACCCACCCGCTGACCGAGGCGGCTGGGTCAAATCTGGAGGATAACCAGAGAATTCTGAAGCGACTTTTAGGCAACACACTGCAGGAGTCCGACATTGCTATCCGCGACTTTGTGCTGGTCAACACTGGTTTCTTGCTGTATATCGCAGGCAAGGCACAGAGCATGAAGGAAGGTGCTGAGGTTGCACGGCACACTATCGAGTCGGGCAAGGTCCTGGAGTTGCTTGAGAACTTTGCGCAGGCCACACAGGCACTGAAGTCGCAGGAGCTGTCAAGACGGGCGCGATAAAATGGCGACTTGCTGATTCAGTGATGCATAGTCGGCTTTTGCCATCCCCTATGGACGGAAAATGGCCGAAATGCAGCAGGAAAGACCAATGCGTCACCACGCCAATTTCAATTGGCCCCTGGCAGAATGGAGGTGACTCACAGCACCGCAATCTGGGCGCTAGTGACTTCCTAGAACCCATTTATCTACTGGCATGGTTCCTGGCGTCATACCAGCACAAACAAGACCTTCTTTTCCCCGCCAACAGTTCCTACTTGCATAATTTCTAAACAATGGCATCGCTCAGAGACAACAGACAGCACCTTCGCGATATTTTGAAGCACCTTATCCTGGAGCCGGACGGTTTCACACCTGAGCATGCAGCCCAGGGGCTAGACTCTATTATGCGCGGCGAAGCCAGCGAGGCACAGATGGGCGGATTCCTGACAGGCCTTAAAGCTGCGTGGAGTCGATGGGCAGCCACAGATGATTGCGGCGCTGGCCAAGGAGATGCTCGACAAGGCGCTAGTGCCAGTTCTGGAGACCAGGTACTGAGACACCTGAAGAGTTTGGCGTGGTGGCAGATATCGTAGGCACAGGCGGTGACGGATGGAACACGTTTAACATCTCGACGACTTCCTCATTAGTGGCTGCAGCAGCTGGTTTGCGGGTGGCCAAGCACGGCAGTCGGGCATCGTCGTCAAACTGCGGGTCTGCAGATCTGTTGGAGAGCCTGGGGTTCGCCCTGGACTATATCACGCCGTCGGATGTGGCAACGCTGCTGAGCGAGTACAAGTTCTGCTTCTTGTTTGCCAGTACGTTCCACCCCTCGATGCGGTACCTGGCCAAGACGAGGAGGGACCTCGGGTTCCCGACGCCGTTCAATGTACTCGGTCCGCTGACGAACCCGGTGGTGCCAAACCGGGCAGTGATTGGGGTCCATTCAAAGGCCCTGGGACCGGTGATGGCCGAGGCACTGAAAATCCTGGGCCATCGCAACTACGCTGTTGTATGCGGCGACGAGAACCTGGACGAGATCAGCATTGCTGGCGACACGCATGTGTGGCATTTGCGCGAGAGCGGCAATGTCGATTACTACACGATCAACCCGGAGCGCGACTTTGGGGTGCCGACCCACCCGCTGACCGAGGCGGCTGGGTCGACGCTGGAAGAGAACAAGGCGACACTGCAGCGACTGCTGGGCAACAAGTTGATTGACGGGGATGTTGCTATTCGCGACTTTGTGCTGGTCAACACTGGTTTCCTTGCTGTATATCGCAGGCAAGGCACAGAGCATGAAGGAAGGTGCTGAGATTGCACGGCACACTATCGAGTCGGGCAAGGTCCTGGAGTTGCTTGAGAACTTTGCGCAGGCCACACAGGCGCTGAAAGTCGCAGGAGGAGGAAAAGCGTGCCGAGCACTAGTGTTTATTGTTTTTTCAATGACAGCTTTATTCTAATCGCAGAGTTCTGGCGCGCCTGGGTCTCGGTATCCTTTGTCGGATCGTCTGAAATAACGTCATCATACAATGTAATGGTTTCTGTGGATACCTCGCTCTCCACCTGGCGGTCGCCGAGGCTCGCCTTGACTGTGTTTGCTAGCCGAATTGCCTGGCCGATGGCGGCGCCGAGCCCGTGGATTGTGATTGAGGCATACCTGCGCTCGGACAGCAGCTTGCGCGCCCGCATTACCTGGCCTTGGAACTTGCGGCGGTCCCGGGTGACGTAGATGTCGGAGGGCGACGTGTCTGTGCGGATCGGCGTGCGTTTCTTGACTACAGCTGCCAGGTGGCTATTGAGCGGTGATGCATGGGCGCCAGGCGTTTGGCTGTAGTCTATATTCTAGTTACCTTGCCCGTCGATCCGTGGGCGCTTCTGGCTTGCTGTCTGCTTGTCCATTCTGGCAGTAAAATATGTGCAAATAGCTGTGGGTTATTATTGGGGAGCTGGCTCCAAACATCGGCGCTGGAATTTGCCGGTTGCTGGTTGGCAAGAGCAAGTTATAGGACCTGCTTGGCCAGAAGCAGCATGATCTGTGAGAAAACAAACCGAGCTCTTCGCTCAGGGCAGCTGGTGCGTCATGAAACGACTGCGTTTTAATAAAGGTGTTGGGTACCGCCTCGCATGCCAGACCGCCTGGTATCTTTTGTGAATCACAACTGGGCGGACCGCAAGCCAGGATGCCAGAAGGGCGGGGACGATCCCTCTTGGCCACTGCAGTGTTTTTGCCTTTCGAAATGCTGTGGCCGCGAGCGAAAGAAACAATGATTCATCTACTGCTTCCTTTCGCCACAGCAAAAGTTTTCCGTAAGCAATGCTGCCGGCAGACTAGGGGTGGGCAGGTAGGTGGTGTATAAAAGAACAGCTGAGGGCCAGCGTGACCACTGCATGCCACTGCCTATCTCTTGTCAAATATCACGCATCCTCTCTCCACATTTTTCACCACACATAACAGCACCAACAAAAGAGCCATGTCGACAAATCAGGTTCATCTCTGGCTTCGTGAGGAGACCAAGCCGATGGAGCACCGCGCGTGCCTGTCGCCCGAGGTCTGCAAGAAGCTGATTGATGCTGGCTTCCAGATCACGGTCGAGTGCGACAAGAACCGGATCTTTGAGGATGCCGAGTATTCTGCTGTTGGGTGCCGGTTAGTGCCTGGCGACTCGTGGCGCACTGCTCCCTCGGATGCGATCATCACTGGCCTGAAGGAGCTGCCCGAGAACGACCTGACCCCGCTGCCGCACACGCACATCATGTTTGCCCACTGCTACAAGCGCCAGGGCGGCTGGAAGGACGTTCTATCGCGGTTCTCGAACGGCAAGGGCCTCCTGTACGACCTCGAGTTCCTGCAGGACGCCAGCGGCCGCCGTGTGGCAGCCTTTGGGTTCTATGCTGGGTTCACTGGCTCGGCTGTCGGCATCGACGCCTGGTGCCACCAGCAGCTGCATCCGGGCACCGCCTATCCCGAGATCACGCCGTACCCGAACGAGGACGTGCTGATTGCCGAGACCAAGGCGAAGCTGGCGAAAATTGGCAAGTTCCCCAAGGTGATGGTCATGGGCGCCCTGGGCCGCTGCGGCTCCGGTGCTGTGTCATATGCGCGCAAGGCCGGCATCCCCGAGGAGAACATCATCAAGTGGGATATGGCCGAGACCGCCAAGGGCGGCCCGTTCCAGGAGATCATCGACGCTGACATCTTTGTCAACTGCATTTATCTGTCGTCGCAGATTCCGGCGTTCATCACGCAGGAGCAGATTGATGGCGAGCGCCAGCTGTCGGTTATTGTTGATGTCAGCTGCGACACCACCAACCCGTTCAACCCGATCCCCATCTACAACGTCAACACCACCTTTGACAAGCCGCTGCTGGACATTGAGACCAAGAACCCGAAGCCCCTGCAGCTGTGCTCGATTGACCATCTGCCCACCATGCTGCCGCGCGAGGCGTCGAACCAGTTCGCCACCGACCTGCTGCCCACTCTGATGCAGCTGCCCGAGCGCGACACCGCCCCGGTGTGGACTGGTGCTGAGGCCCTGTACAATGAGAAGGTTGCGTCGATGGCCACTACCGACTAAAAGCATCTCCCATTTTAATATATATATATATATGCCCAAATCTCTAGTCCCTTCGTACACATGTGTGCATATGTGGCTTGTCCAGGCCTGTCATCAATCCGCAATGAGGCCCAAAGGCTGATGCCGCTATTTTGCGGTAGACCAGGTGCTATGGTTGAATGCGACACATGTGGCGGATACATACAGCATGCCTTCTATGGAAGTGTTCCACACATCATTATCTGCATTTGCTAAAGCATTGTTGATGAAAAAGGAGGATAAGCGTGGTGGCCCTCCTGACTATTGATACAGAAATATAACGGCTGGATTGCCTTTTTTAGTGTCCATAGACGACATGGACGTTCTGGTAGCTCGATGAGGCCGACGGCACAACGCGAATCTCGTCAAAGTTGGTGGCAGCCAGGATCGAGTCCTTGGCAATGGCCTTCTCGTGGAAGTTCTCGATCGCGATGTCCTCGTTGAAAACAAGGTTCCCGTTGAACGTGTCGATAGAAGACGAGTGCTCGTGTGCGCTGGTCGAGGCACCGCCCATGTTGGCGACGCGCGGGATGTGTGAGATGTAGGCACGGGCAAGGGCCGGGCGGACGAATTTGGACGACTGGCGAAGGGCGAACATTTTGAAGCAGATATGGAAGAAGGTTAGAAAAGTCCGAGGAAGGCTGGAATGTAGGGGCTGTGAGATGTGCTGGAGAGGAGGGTGCTGTGGCCCCGCCTTTTATATACCAAGCGGCAGGCTACAGTTCGCTTGGCACGATGGCGAAAGGAGTGGCCACCAGAACGCACGTCATGCGCTCCGCTGGAAGCTGCCGAAAGCCAAAAGCGAAATGCTCACATTTTCCCTCTGCCTGTTTTGCTGCTTGTGAAAGAAAAATAGCGCCTCCCTCTTCTCATCTCCCATGCCGCCAGTGTCGCTGAGCCAGGCTGGTTATATTTTTCAGCCAAATAGAGGGTGGGCAAGATTTACAGCGCGGTGTCTCGTCCGCGGCCGCATACACGCCGAGGGCTGGAAATATGCAATCTTTCTTTCGCTTTTTGCAGGTGGGACGACCAGTCGCTTCAGCTTTGCAAATGTTTGTTGCGGTAAATAGTGCAGATCGACCTGGGGGTTTTGTGACTCGTTTTCTTGACGCTCTTCATCCGGCCCACGGCCGAAGGACCGAAACCGCCACGTACGCCGGTTTTGTTTTTTGCTGTTTGTGCTGTGCATGTGCTCTGGGCAAAGGCCCGCTGGTAGACTGCTTTAGGACCGACTCAGGGAAACAGGACGAGCAGATCAGCCGGGATCCAGTCCGCCTCAGCGTTTAGCGGGTGGTGTGTGTGTGGGGCACCAGAGCCCGCGGATATTTCCCAGCCAAGCAGATTCCCAGGGGAGGGTGGGCGAGAGGAGGACGTGAAACACAAAGGCCGCACTGCCTCTCGCACATGGATGTCGCCTCTGTTGGCCCAGAGTCACGCCTGGCTGCAGGCTGCAGTGGTATTTATTTCGCTAATAGTGGACATGCCCGTCTGCATGCGTTCACATTGTCCCGGCATCGCTTGTTGCTCGGTGGGGGTCTGACCAGGACGCAGGCGTTTTTTCGCCAATGGGAGAATAGGTCTGGCGTTTTTACTCCAGGAAAAAGCCAGGCTGCATGGCGGCATTGGAGGAGCAAGTGAATAGTCCCAGCTGCTTCTGGTTCGCCGCCTGCGTCGCTCAGCGGGCCAAGAGCGCACCCAGCGCGCCCAGCGCCGTCTCCTGGCCACCGAACCGCGTCTCGATTGTTCCCTGAGCCCAAAACGACACGGCCTGCTCCACAGCCTTCTGCACCACCGAGTGCTGGACGAACCCGCCGACAAACCACACCCGCTTGAGCCCGAGGCTGCGGGCCTGGAAAACGGCAATCTGGCCGAGATTGCTGGCCATCAGACGCAGCAAGGCAGCAGCAACATCCGCGTCCTTGCTGTCCTCAGCGAGCTTGCCCAGGAAGCCCGCAACGAGGTCGGCCGGCATGCCAATCTCCTTGCTGGCTTCGGCGCCGTAGATGTCGCCCACCAGCGTATCGACGTTCCCTGGATTGCCCAGGACAAGCCCGTCCAGAATGTCTGAAAATCGCTCGTATTTTGTCAGACGCCGGCAGAGCGCCCAGAAAGTTGCTCCACCCAGCCCGCTGCCCGTGACGCGCTCGAACTCGTGCTTATCAATACGGATTAGCGACACGCCGGTGCCGACATTTGTCACCAATGCCGGCAGCGCATCTTTGTCGGCGTGGAGGTGTCTCCAGCCCGCTGATAGCGCTGCCAGCTCGTGGACGAATGTGATTGCCACCCGGAGCTTTGACTCCAGTAGGTGTTTGTACTTTAATGCCCCGCCGCCTGTTGCTGCTACAGGGAGAGCAGGGAGATTGGCGGCGTCTGATTGTGCATCCGCCGCCAGCGTTATCTGGCCGACGGTTTCCTCGAGCTCGGCAGTAGGGAACTGCAGCAGGTGATACTCTGGGGACTTCTGGGCATGCCAGCCAGCAGGGACTCGGGCACCAGCTGCGGTGTACTTGATAACAAACTGCACCAATGCGCTGTTATCGTATAACGTGTCATCATTCGGCTCATTTGCACGCACCAGCACTACATCGTGGTTCAACTACAAGATAAGGAGTCTATTCTGCATACTGGGCGGGCTTGATGTACCCGAGCAACAAACAAGGAGGACTGGTTTCTAACCTTTGGTGAGCGAGCCGCCAACGTCGAGTCCAACAAGAGCCATGTTCCGTAAAATACAGCCTCAAGATGCAGCGAGAATGAGTACAGCAAAGAAGAGGGCAGAGAGGAGAGATGGCCGAGGCTGCGGCTCCTTGCCCTTGCGCGATCACCTGTCGTCATCGCCTTGGCAGCAAACGCAATCCCCTTATAATTGATCAAGAAGCTGGATCGTCACCATATCCGGCGCAACGCCCTGCTTCATTATCCAGGCCACAATGTCCAGGTGGTTCTTCTGCACTGCATACCGCAGTGCTAGCGTGTTGACCGGAGCCCCTGCCTTGACCAGCCGCTTAACCACACCAAAGTGCCCATGCACTACCGCCATCAGCAATGCCTTGTTCTCGCCGCCTGCTGTCGGATCCGCGCCCTTCTTCAAAAGCAGCTTGACCATCTTCAGGTTGCCGGCCTTGGATGACAGCACAAGCCCTGTCGAACCCTTGGCTCCCTTCACCGACACGCCCAGCGATAGCAGGTGCTCAACCAGCTTGATCTTCTTCTTGCACAGCCGCTTTTGCGGCGCGCTATATGTCAGCCTTCGCCGTTTTGCCGCCGGCGGCTTGCCGTCTGCATCGTCTTCTTTTATGTCTGCTGTGAACAGCCGCGCTGGGATCTTGATATCCTTTACCTTGAGCATGGCTGGCTCGCTCTTTTTCCGCCGTCGGCGTGTGATCAGTTCATTGCCGTTCGTGATCTGATCCAGTACCTGGGTGCTCAGGAACTTGTATGGAAGGCAGCTGGCAATGGTGTTTGATCGGATGCCCTGCCCGAGCGACCTTGCAAATTTGTAGCAGAGCCGAGGTGTCGGGTTGCCTACATACGAATATATCAGTCTATTTGTCGCTGCGAATGCCGGGTTCGCCGCGCACAGAAATATTCGAATTATGAGCTCGGCGGGTAAATCGGTTAATTTGGTCATTTGAAAGAGGGCAGTAAAGCATTGCAGAAGAGAGCTGGAAATGCAAGCTAGAAAAGAGTGTCAGGATCCAAAAAAAAAAAAAAACACTGGTTGTGCGCAGCCAAAATGAGTACGAAAATTTTTTAAGCAAGTCGAAATTATTATATCAGAGGCTACACGGGTTTGGCTGCAAAAATGCCGACTGAAAGTCAGTCGACTTTTAGGACGTAGTAGCCGTTGTTGTTGCTGTAGACACAAGATCCTCATTCTTGGTTGGCTCCTCGGTCTTAGACGACGCCTCGGTCTTGGTAGACTCCTCAGCCTTGTCGTCAATGCGCATGCCGGCAGTCTCGCTGGCCAGAGCCCCATCGGTGTTGCCAGTGACGCCATCCTCCTCAGGAGCAGCAGTGGGTGCGGGCTGGGCAATCTGATCGACCTTCTCATCGATGACGCCAGCCTCTGGCGCATCAGGTGGGCTTCTGGGGCATCGTCCTCTGGGTTGGCGTGAGCAGGCTCGGCCGTGGGCGGTTGCTTGGCAGCATCAGATTCCTCGCTCTCGGAATTGCCGACCCCACCATACTTTTCTGGAAGATTCTCCTTGCCGATAATCTCCGCCAGCGTCTTCTCAGCACTGGCCTTGCTCACAACAACAAACTTCTTCTTGGTCTCCTCCGACAGCCAGCGGCCGACGATGTTGAACACGGTCTCTCCCCACGACGGCACGTACGAGAAGATCTTGACGGCCAGCGACTCCGGGTAGTTGTCGGAGAGGACCTGGATCGTGGCCTTGGATGCGGCCCGGGCGTCCTTGTCGAAGCTGAACAGGCCGACGCCGTTGTAGTCATGGACCTGCACCATGTACGACGAGTCGACAAAGTCCAGCTGGCGCATGCCCCGATTCCATCAGCTGCACGCGCCACCGGATGAACCGCTCCAGATCAGCCAAACACCTTCTTGTTGTCGAGCCCGCCATAGACGTTGTAGGTGACCGGGCGGCCCAGCTTGTCGCGCTTGTACGTGTAGCCGACCTCCTTGAAGAACTCGGGAAACTCCTCCTCCATGAGCTCGTCAACCTTGAACTCGGCGCGCCATTTGAAGCGTGTTGGTCAGCATCGTGCTGGCTGCGGCCAGATCGTTGGGTCGCGCACGCAGGAACTTGGCCAAGGATCACGTCCACCCGGGCATCCGCACCATCCTTGTCCAGCAGGGACACGCCCCAGAGGGAGGAGCTGACCGGCTCCTTGGATTGCTTCTCCGCCTCGTGGATGATGTCGGGGAGCTGCTCGCGCAGCTTGGCAAGCTGCTCCTTCTCCTCGTCAGTGAAATGCTGCGACTTTCCAGCAGGCTGTGTCATTGCAACCGGGTGTTAAAAATGTTGGTAGTGGGCGTAAAAACAAAATGAAAAACAGGCTCTTGGCTGCAAAAGCTGTGCAATTTATAAGCCGCAGGCTTCAGGCCCTGGTCATTCTCCATCGGTCCTGTGTGCCCTTGTCCCACACAACCCCCAGCCATATCAGCTCCGGAGGTTCTTGGCCCTGGCCTTGTCGATTGCACGCTGCCGCTGTGCAGCCTTGAGCAGCTTCTTGTTCTGGTTTTTGCTCAGTGGTGCGTCCTGCAGATTCCGCTGGAAGAATTCCTCAACCGCATTCGCGTCGAGATCGTCCAGACACAGGCGACCAAACTGTCCCTGGCGGTAAGTCCGAAGGAAAAACTGCACGGTCTTGTCGACATCCAGCTCACCGCCCTGGCGTAGAGCGCCTATTTTCCTGCCCAGAATGCTCCACAAACTCGTTGATGTCGTCGGTGGCCCTGTCAATGCCCAGCGCTTTGCAGTAGCTATCGAAGACATAAAAACAATAACAACGGTTAGTCTTCTCGTCAACAACATGTGTTGTGTGTGGACTCCCCAAAAATAGCATGGCAAATGTTTTGGTGTCAACAACTTACTCGACTTGCTCGAAGCGGTTCAGACGGTACAGCAGGTAGTCGGCAAGCACCAGCTCGTCGGCGATGTTGTCCTTGATGCCACCAGTCAGCGCCACCTTGATCGCGGTGACTGGGTCGGCAATAAACGGCATCATCACGCCGGGCGTGTCGACCAGGTACACCGGCGGCGACTCAAACACCTTGACCTTGCTGCTCATCGTCCTTGTCACGCCGGGCTTTGCTCCTGTGCTCACCGCCTTGCCGCGGTTGACACCGATCCGCCGCAGCGCATTGATCAATGACGACTTGCCCACATTCGGCATTCCAACAACCATGATGGCAAACTGCGGGTACTTCACGGGGTCTGCCTTGGCCATCTTGACCGCCTGTGTCCAGCACGCGCTTCACGCTCTTGTTGATGTTTGTGTCTGTGAAGATCGCGCGCTGGCCACGCTTCTGCATCTCGTGGCGCACGGCGTCTTGCAAGTCTGCTGGCGCCAGGTCGGCCTTGTTGTAGACCACCAGGCGCGCCTTGCTGCCGATCAGCTTCTCGAACTGCGGGTTGATCGAAGGACAGCGGGATGCGCGCGTCTCGTGTTTCGACGACCAGATCCACTGCTCGCAGCTCGTCGCGGATCTGCTTCACGCCCTTCGCCATGTGGCCCGGGAACCAGTTGATGGTGGCCTCGTGAGAGAACGTATCGCGCGCCAGCGTCAAGAGCCGCTTTGCCGACATGTTTACAAAAGCGACTATTTCAAGATAAAGAGGGCTATTTTCGGCAGATTTCTAATTTTTTTACCTCCAAATCCCCGGGTTTGCATGAAATGCGGGCTTTTGTATATGGGAAACTAGAAAAACAGAATATATTGGAAATGTGTCTAGTCTGACTTCTGCCGGCCCCGGAACCGCAGCATGCGCTTCAGTCTGCCCGGCTGCTCGGGCGGGAAAACCTCAATTTCGCCGTTGCGCTCCATCTCGAGCAGCGTGCCCGTAACCAAGTCGCACTCCATCAGCGACACCCACTTTGTCTTCTTGTAGTACTTCCAGCCAAGCCAGAAGATCAAAAACAGTGGCAGCGCTAGGTACGTCGACACGAACCCAACCGCATCAAACTTGGGCCAGATCGTGCCATATCCCTGGCCAATAATGATGACTGTCAGCAGGAAGCATGCATACATGGGACCAAACGGAAACAGCGCAGCGCGGTAAGGCAGGTCCTTGACGTCGTAGCCCTGGGCGACGTACGCGCGGTGGAAGCGCCAGTGGCACAGGCCGATGCCGAGCCAGAACACGATGCCCGAGAGACCAGCGAGGTTGATCAAAAACACATACACGACCTGGTTGCCGACCAGCGAGATCAGGAAGATGGCCATCGACCAGAAAGGCAGTGAATGACAGAGCCCAGATCGGAACTCCACCCTTGGTGACCTTGCGGAAAATGCGCGGCGCCTTGCCCTCCTTGGCCAGCACCCACAGCACGCGCGTGGACGCATACAGGCCCGAGTTACCAGCAGGACAGAACTGTGACAAGCACAACCCCATTCATGACATGCCCAGCCCAGGCAGCTCCAGCCCGCTCGAACACCATTGTGAACGGTGATTGGCCGATCTTGGTCGGCGCCACCGCCGTTAACCAGGTTATCGTTCTGGTTTACTGATCAGCCAGACCAATAATGACAATTGAGGAGACGTAGAAGAACAGGATACGCCAGAACACCGAGCGGATGGCGTGAGGCACATCCTTGCGCGGGTTGGCTGACTCGCCGACGGTGACACCGATGATTTCAGTGCCCTGGAACGAAAACGCTGCTACAATGCAGGCCTTCAGGATTCCGACAATGTGTTCCTTAAACGGCGCTCCCTCTTTATGCCACATCTCACCTCCATAGTAGTGCCCACCAGTGGCTCCTGTGATGGTCAGGATGCCGACAATGATGAACACGAATACTGTGATGACTTTGAGCGACGACATGATGAACTCGGCCTCGCCGTAGCCCCTGACTGAGACGGCGTTGAACAGGAACATGATCACCAACGCAACAAAACTCCAAAGCACACCCAGACACGTTCGGCAGCCAGTACTGCACGATGATCCCGCAGGCAACGAGCTCCGAGCCCACCGTCAGCACCCACGAGTACCAGTAGTTCCACCCGAAGGCAAATCCGAGCGCTGGGTCCATGAAGCGCGCGGCGAAATGGTTGAACGGATCAGAGACAGGGATGAACGTCGACACTTCGCCCAGCGACGTGCACACGAAGAACACCATCGAGCCCATCACCGCATAGGCGACAAGGGCACCCGCCGGCCCGGCTTCTGCTATTGTCGTGCCACTTCCGATGAACAGGCCGGTTCCGATTGTGCCGCCGATGGCGATCATGCCCATGTGGCGGCTCTTGAGCGACCGCTTGAGCTTGGGTGCACCCTGCTTTTGGTCCTCCAGGTCCTCTGACATGGTGTCGGCACGCATGATGTCCTTCTCGTCCCCCATGTCTGGCGCACCTGCAGGGTAGATCGTGTCCGTGCGGGGCGGCTGTGGCGTTGGGGCGAAATCTTCAATTGCTTCGGTGCTCCCCATGGTGATGCGGAGTATTACGTGATGGAAATGTGTCTAAAATGTGCAGGATGTAGCAAAAGAAAAAGCAAAAAAGTCGCGAATGTGGTGTAATGAAAAAATATTGGAGCGAAAAGAGGGCCAGAACAGAGGATGTTGGAACCAATTTATTATTGCGGAGGTGTGGCCCTGTTTGGTTCCACAGGTTTTAAAGGAATTCCAAAAAATCCGTTCTTCGCACTGGAGCGCCGTTGCTATACGAGGAAGCTCCATCTCTCGGCATCTGGGTCCCCAATTTGTCCTTCTATTACGTCGCTCCTATTCGAGGCCTGCATCCACCCCCACTTTGTGTCCGCCAATGCGAGCTGGTCTTTCAGCATCGGCAGAGGCACCTCAGTCCCATTTTCTCACACATCCCTAGTGCCGTAGCTCGCCCCCGCCTTCTCTTTTTGTGTCCAACTAGCAGCCGATCCTCGCTCTTGAACACTCCCCCTCCCACATGCAAACTGAAAATTTTTCTTGCAGACACTGCCAAAGACAGGCCAGCTATCGATTTTATGATCCGTGGGAGCAACGCTAGTGCTGGAGCTGCTATCTCAAGCCGAGGCTGTGAGGAGGGAATCTCGCTGCTGGTGCGACATCGAGCGAACATCCGTTTCCACTCTGGTCCAGAGTGAGTCACAAGCCCGCCGGCGACAACGGGGTTTTCCTCTTCACAGAAGGCTGCTCTGGGTAAACAGGTGCACGTACTGGTATGCAGTGTGGCGGTCCGTCATACAATGCGGGTCGAGCCCGGCCCGGCGGTAGTCCACGCCGCTGTTGACATCGATCTGGGCATCGGCAGGCAGAATCATCATTAACAGCTCGCGCATCAGCCCGTACGTCTGGTCCGGGTTCGAGCACGGCAGGTAGTTAATCTCAATCACCAGGCCCTTGTAGCTTGTGCCCACCATCATGTTGCCAATGTGGATCACCCAGTCGTCTCCCTCGTAGCTGTATCCCTCGATCCGTGCCGACTGCCGAGGCGTCCACAGGTTTTTGAGCCGCAAAAGGATCGACTCCATTTCAGGCTCCGCCTCCACCACCACGCGGTTGCTAGCCATCACTATAAACTGCCGCCGTGCCGCCCCCTGTCCGCGCACCACCAGGTACATTGACTTGTCCGATGCTGTGCCGCGGTTCTCCAGGGGCACGGCTGCGTCGCCACTCGGCGTTCCCGACCTTGATGTTCTGCAGCTCCAGGTAGTTGTGTGGCGACCGGAACAGACGCGTATCGAGGCTCCACCGTCCCTTCAGGCTCGCACGTAGGCCGCGCAACAAGCGCTCCTGTAGCAGTCCCAGCGAAGCCGTGCCTTGTGCATCCTTCCACTGCAGAACCCAGGTCGTACCCGTCATTATTTGTTGTGATTGCTGGTGGTTGCTAGATTACAAGTGTAGAAAGTGCCGGTATGTAGAAGGAGCGTGTGAACAGCGAGGTGCAGCGGCACGGTGAAATCTGCGCCCGACCCTGCCTGCATATAGCCGCGACACGCACGAGTTAGGCCGTTGTGGGACATTCTGGAAATCAATGTATCAGCAATGTCTGGATTAGGAGATCTGGCCGTGCTTTCGGATATTCCATGCTAGATTGCGTCATGTGCCATCTTGGCACTGCATGCCAAGTGTCAGGAAACAGCCCAACACATGTAGTGCTCGTTGCTACACGTAGCCTCGAAACCCGACGCAATCGCTATCAAGCCCTGCTTTCCGGCTGTTTTCCTAGTATTCTTGTTTTGTAGCATGTCTCAGCGCTCGGTCTCTTACACCAATTTGCAATGGAGAGCCCAGTGATACGTCTCTGGTATATGAAAGCTCGATCAATGGCAAGGTATATGCCAATAGCACGGCACATCCCAGCTACACTATAAACGCATACAAGCCGCACATCACAATCTTCCTGTGGTTCCACTCAGAGGACCCCTGTGCTATCAATGACAGCCACAATGACCAACACTACCGCCAGTTTGAGTGGATTTGGCGAAATCTGCCATGCATCACAACGGCTTGCAGACAGCAGCGCATGGAAATTTGTAGACTCCTCAGGATGCAAATACAAATGGCATAAGAGCAAGATCGGGTCGCGATGGACGCTTACTGACAAGTCTGGAAACGAAACCATTGCAGCCTTTTCACTACCCAAGTCGTATTCCCAAATCCAAGGCATCTTAGACATCCTGAAACCTGTGGATGAAGTGTTCAAACTGCTTGTCCTAGTCACGCTGAAGATGAGCATGATATCAGATCTCCATGGTAACACGCACCCACAAAATGCATGGGCCGCTACTGGTCCTTGTCATCGATGTGCTGCTCGTCATAATCATCATGGTAGTTTGGCAGTTATGTGTGCAGGAGGTTCGCAATCACTAGGCGGTGCTGCCTCATCAGGAATGTAATTCGCAGAGATCGTTAGAACGCTGTATTTGTTTCCAGTACTATACAGTGAGCAGGTTTATAGCAATAAAGCACAAAGGTAATACACCTACAAGATGAGCACCGAGTTCATTGAGAATAAAGGTATGTAAAATAGCCAAATGACACCCCTACACTAAAACAAAAGGTTGCAGTACTAAATATGTTGCACTTGTCGGCGCACCACCCCGATGAAAATAATGTCCATGTAATTTACAGTGCGATAACATATTGTGATTGGTTTACTAGTTCGAAGGACATAGTAGCTGAGTTACACATGGTGATTGGAGACATTTTCTCCAAGTAGTATAGATTCGGATCAGACTTACATAGAGGGCAGCTAGGACCTCCCACGCCAAGAGCGGTGGAATGCTGTCAATGGTCAGTGAGAATGTGCCGCTTGGTCCATGCACTACAATTGCCTAAAGGCTGATGAAGTATACGGTGTGGTGCAGTATGCGGCAATGTTATTTGTGTCTGTGAGTAGGACTATTCAAACCAACATCTGTCTGTTGGCTATTTTGTCTGTTATCGCCAAGAGTATCAATTGCATTCATGCGGCCTTGCACATAGCTTGGCAGCAGATATCACTAAAGCCCCCCCATTGATCCATGGTGAGTGGGGCTGATGTGGAGAGATGTGCTTGCGAACAAGCGGCCATGCCAAGATAGATATGTGAGATGAGTGTGCCACATTTATCCTCTTCTCTCCCTATGGTGTACCCGTCTACATTGTCGCATATAAATCCACAACCACCCCTCAGTCTAGCTCAGCCAGAATGAGCATAATCGCAACACCTCTAGCCAACCAACTAAACAAGCCACACCGACAATGAGAACCCTCACTGCTACCATTGGACTCGTCTGCGCTCTGGCAACATCCTCCATTGCCAACGCTGCTTTATCTGGCTGTGCAAAGAACCTTGCTCTTAGAGTTACTAACATCTATGAGAATGGCGACACTGAGTTTCATTACGACTACTGTGAAAACATCCACGACGGCCGCGGCTATACTTCTGGCATTGCTGGCTTCTGCACCGGCACATCAGATGCCTGGGTTGTGCTGCAGGAGTACCATAGGATGACAGGCGGTAAGGATGAGTTCTCTCAGTACGATGCAGTCATGAAAAAGCTCGACAAGTCTGGCAGTGGATCCACCACCGGGCTTGATGGCTACTGCAAGACATGGGAAAAGCTGGGCAAGTCCGACCCCAAGTTCCGCACAGCTCAGGAGAAGGTGCGCGACGAAATGTATTTTGATCCGTCGCAGAAGCTGGCTGACAGCTTGGATGCTCAGCTTGATGTGACCCGCGCCCAGATCTATGATGCCTCGATCCAGCACGGCATAGGCGAGGGTTATGATTCGATTGGAGGTCTTATCAAGAGGACGAACGAATCATTTAAAGCTGATGCCAGTGGATCATCAGGCAGCACGCTCAAGGTCAACGGACACAATGTCGATGAAATCGTTTGGCTGAACAAGTTCCTCAAGGTGCGCATGGACGACCTGAAGAACCCGCACAACAAGGAGACGCAAAAGGAGTGGTCTGGGAGTGTCACCCGTGTAAAATCGTACCAGTACATTGTTGCCCAGAAGCAGTACAGGTGGGACAGCTCCATAAAAGCTCTGGACAATGATGGCAAGGTCGCCGAAGTCAAATGCAAGATATAGACTCTTGTTGCATGCCAGCTCAAGTCAGAAAATAAATGGACTGTCTAGGATGGTGGTAGCATGCAGTAGCCTTTATAGCTGTCATATGCGGAAAGACCGAACAATTCCAGGCAAGCCATAGCCTGTGAATCCCGGTCCGTATGGAATGTGCCATGCAATAACAACAGAACCATTTGCCAATATAGCTCTAGCAAGCAGCAAACACTCGATTTGAACATCGCCGATGTCTATTTTTATAGCCACCATGCTGTATATGCATGAATGTCACTCTTGATCAACCAAATATGCCCACCCACATACCAAAGCAGAGTAATGTTTCAAAAGCGTACCGTGTTTAGCAGGTGCCAAGCCGGATTTCCTTATCCCCATCTCGCTCCACAAAGAAACCGGTGCGGTCTTTCAGACCCCTGAATAGAAATGACAACAATCGGGAAATTGGGGAGGGGGAAGCAGGTCGGTAATTTCGCTCGTCCAGCCTTCGATGAGCCCGTTTTTTCAAAAGCTGCTTCATAAAACAGACCAGCTGGCCCAACCCTGCCATTGAGCGACCCGATAGTTAACACACACACATCAACTCTCCTCTTCCCTCGCATATCACCCCCTTTCCATTGTCGATCGCGTGCTATCTCTTCTAAACATCCCAAATCCATACAAACGCTAATAATGAAATTCACCACTGCCACACTTGGCCTTGTCGCTACGCTGGCCACTTTCTCTTCGGCGAATGCCGCACTTTCGTCCTGCTCCAAGAACATTGCGCTCCAGCTGACCAATATCTACGAGAATGGCGATACTGACTTCCACTACGACTACTGCGAGAACCTCAATGATGGTCGCGGCTACACTGCTGGTATTGCTGGCTTCTGCTCTGGCACCTCGGATGCCTGGGTCGTGATCCAGCAGTACCACAAGCTGACCGGCGGTAAGGACGAATTCAGCAAGTACGACGAGGTTATGAAGGAGCTGGACAAGACAAACAGTGGCTCGGTCGCTGGCTTGGACGGCTACTGCTCGGTGTGGGAGAAGCTGGGCAAGTCTGATGCCAAGTTCCGCTGTGCACAGAACTCTATCCGTGATAGCATGTACCTCAACCCGTCGCAGGTGATTGCTGACAAGCTGGGCGCCAAGCTCGACGTGACCCGCGCTCAGCTGTACGACACGATCATTCAGCATGGCGAAGGTACTGACCCTGACTCAATTGATGCTCTCATCGAGAGGACCAGTGCGTCGTTCAAGGCTAACGCCTGGGGCTTTTCGGGCAGCCTGCTCAAGATCAACGGCCACCATGTTGACGAAATCGTCTGGCTGAAGAAGTTCCTGGAGGTGCGCATGGACGATCTGATGAACCCGTACAACAAGGAGACGCAGGAGGAGTGGTCGGAGAGTGTCTCTCGTGTCAAGTCGTACCAGTATGTTGTGGCCAAGAGGCAGTACAGGTGGGGCAAGTCGATCAAGGCCCTTGACAACGACGGCGTGGTCACCACTATTAAGTGTTAGAAGGCGACACAGCATGAATAGATTTAATGTCCTTAGTACACTACCACGTATTGCTCTATACCGTACCATAAATCAATCCAGCATCCAGCTATAAAAATCATCTCTTGCTGTGCTCCACTCAACATAGGATACAATGAACCATTCGTATCTACGAGATTCATACTTTGTAGCCACACAGGTGCGTCTTTATATTTAATAACTAGAGTTTTATTGGCGTGGATGTACTTCAAATACGACACTTTTATCTGCGTTTCCCGTTGATAATGTTTGCGACACTGATAGCATCATTATATGTGGGGAGGTCTGGCTCAGGCTGGACCTGCTCGATTTCCTGTTGGAGCTCCTCTTGCGAAATAGACTGGTGCACAATGTTCGATGGCGGCGGCTGTGGTTGCTGCTGTTGCTGCTGCTGTTGCTGCTGTAGACTGGATGTATTCTGAGCGTTAGGCATCTCAGCACCGCCAAGGTCATTTGCAATCATGGTCAGCTGGGCGTTCTCTTCATCAGGACCCCACTTGCGCTCGTTATTAATCCGCCGGATCCACTTGTACAGGAAGAAGGCCGCGACAATCAGAAGCACAGATCCAAGCGAAGCACAGACGGCGATAATAATGGTCGTTTTGTTGGACGTGCCACCTGACGATTTGTTGGCGCTGCTTTCACTGCTAGGACCTTGCGAGCTGGTCGGAGATGAGCCAGCCGTTTCTGTGCCCGAAGGCGACGAGGCAGAGCTCATACTCGAACCCAGTTCACTCAGACGGGCATAGAAATCGCCTCCGACATAGGTGACGCCGCTGACATCAACTGACTTGGGAACATTCATCGAGTACTCGCCGCTAACTGACGGTGTCATGTTGTTGTACGGTAGAGTGAAATACACCGTACGGTTAAGCGTGATAGCCGCAAACATCACATAGTTTGCCAGCAGCGTGTAGTAGGTATACTGCTTGCTGTACGAACATAGGTCTGAGCCGCCATAGACAGCCGTATGACTAAAGAGCCCGGCCTGATAGTACGTGTCGTTGACAGTAGCGTAAACGACTCCGTACGGCATGTCGCATGTAGCCGATTTGTTAGGCTTCATAATGGTTGTGCTGCATAAGAGGTCGTACTTGTTCTCGGCAAACAGTGGCGAGGCCGTGCTGCACTCAGTTGAGTTGTAGATGTTGGCGCCAGCTGTATGCGTGTCCCAGGTCAAGCTTTCCACGTTGGTCACGTTGCGCTGTGCGTAGACAACGCTCGTCCACTGCGGGAAGTAAAACGCGTTGCGGTTGCTCCAGGTCTCCGCCTGACCGAGGTTAAACTCCAGGATGGCGATGTTGTTGGCCTTTGTCTTGGGGTCGTAGCTCGGGTGTACGGTCACATAGCTCACGTTAAACTTCCCTTGCGCTCCATCGTAGGCGTCATTGACAGCAACCTGATAGTTGACGGAGGTTTTTATCTTGCCTCCAACATATTCGAGACAGTCGGCACTCACATAGGCGCTCATGTTATCAATCGGGGCAATTGCGCAGTATGTCGGCCGCCCGTTTTTGATAAGCTGGCCACCCTTCACCTGGGACAGGTCATATGAGGGCATCTTTGTCTCCAGCGACAGGACCAGTGAGCTGGACATGCACGCCGCCGAAAGAAACGAAACAAACCGACGGGAAACCATTATACTGGTGCGACAAATAACAGGAGATACACGGGATTAAGGGGGAGGTATTTGGTGGCGAAATAACGTAGAGGGTGAGGATGAGAGATATCGGTTGGAGGGACAAAGCAGAGGCAAGGACACGTCTCCTCCTTCTCCCAATGCTGGCCAAAACAAAGCGACTCAGGACCACGGGTTCTCGTCAAGAACTAGGCCTGGAGGCAAACGGCTATTTTTACCCTCCACCACTCTTCAAGCTTTCAAGCTACCAAGCTGTTCCCCATCAGGAACATCTGCGGCAAGCGCGTATGCATGGATCTACGCGCCCTCTTCTTTGTCAGCTCGAAAATTTATGGAAAAATCAACGGGCAATCCGCTTCTTGCAGCTTGCGCTGTTTTCTTTTGCGGATCGTGGAATGTGGGTGGGCATCGCACACCAAGCACCACCTGGCCATGTCGATTAGAGACGATCAGCCTTTGATGTTTGTTCAGAAGCTAGAAGTTAGAAGCATTACAAAGGAGCTACTGGAACCTATCATAGATAGCCCACTGAGCAACCAGGACGATGCTCCCAGCCCCCATGGCGAAATCGGTCCACGGCATAGTTTCTGGACGCAATACAAGAGGCGTCTTGTAGAGATACAGCAGCCCAACAACAGTAAACTCGGCCATATGTAGTGCGTGGTAGATGACAGGAATACCGCAAGTCGACTTGCGATTGAACGACATGATGATGGGTGGAAGGAACCGAGTAACAACAACGCAGTCCCAAATACGGCCTATGATATGAGGTATTGTGGCATACCAATGTGTTGCTAGTCCCTTGCAAGCGTCAACCAAATCAGGCAGGGTAGAAATGTCTGAAGCATAGATGAAATAGGCAGACTCGACAGCCAGCGATATGGACATGGTTGCCAACATCAGCTTCAGCGCTAGTGCATATGAAGTGTTGAAGGCAGCATTCATATCATCGGCCCCGTCTTCCTTGACATGCTCCAGCAGTTGCGCGTCCTTCTCTTTCTCAGCCGGATTGACCGCCTGTGCGCCATATCTGCTGCTAATGACCACGAACACCTTGTTTAAGGGGAGAATTGCTAGACCTATTGCACACATGTGCCAATAATCTGTCATCTGAAGGTATAGCTCATGCATCCGTTTGTGCGGTATAACTAGCCCCATGTTGTCCTCCAAACGCTCTACCTTACAGATAAGCATCATGTAAGCCCTTGCAATGAAGCTAGGCCATCCTTTGTTCGTAATGGCCGATGCAAAGAAATGCCTGGCGACAACGAGCTGGCGGAAGATCAACAGAGCGACAAAAACGGGGAGTAGGACCAAATACACTGCTGTCGAGATTATACTCCTGTATGCAACCGGTGCAGATGGTAGGACAAGCACTGCAACCCTGCCCTCATGACCAGCTTTAAAAACCGAACGAATCCAGCCATCGAGTGTGGTGGCTACATGATGCATACTGTTTTCCAGCCCAGCGCGCACTCCGCGTATCTCCATGTTAACGCCAACATTTAGTGACCCGTTGAACCATGGTAGCGGGTGCAACTGGCTTGTAGACGGAGCGTACGTATCATGGAGAAGCAGTGGGAGATAGGTATGGTCAGAGCTTGCTGTATCATCCGTACCATTAATACTGGTGCTCATGTTGAGAGCAACAGGGTGCTGAGGGTACTGTGGATTGCGTACAGTGCCGACAATAGGCAGGCTGTCTTCGAGATACAACTTCCACACCGCCTGGGTAGTCACAGAGAGAGCCTCGTAGAAAGGTGCATTATTGAACCTCCCGACTTTCTTGGCCAACTGCATGGGTGGTCTCGAATAGAAGCCATAATCCGACAGTTTGATATGGCTAACAACCAGGAACGGGTCGCTTATATTTGGGTGCGGAGAAAATTGACCCGCTTCCTGGAGGAACACAGTCAGCCACGAATACGCTCCAAGATTGGTGATATTCAAAACCATGTTTGTTGAATACCGGGTACCTGTTGGCCAGGCTCTGGGGCTCGATGTGCCAGACCTCCGTGGCCTGCTCAAAAAACCTGTCGTTAAGAAGCGGCTGGTAGACCGCTTCAGTTAGATATACCTTTGCTTCGTATTTGAAGGGCTCCTGCCACACCAAGGTCCCTGGCTTTGGCACGGTACTGCGGACCGGGTGTGGATTGAGGTAGGGGACTTTTGTTGCAGGGAAATAGATACTGGCTACGAGCTGCGCACCCATATAGAGGGTGCGAAGCAGCAGGCAGCCAACACATGTTAGCACGAAGAGCTGCACAAGGTGACTGGTAAGCCTGAGAATACGCATTACAGTTAATGGAGAAGCAGAAAGGGCGAGCGTGTAGAGACAAAATGCAGACCACAGGGATTCCATGAACGTGTATGTGATACCAGCAGTCCAGGCAAGCCAGCAGCGGCACCATGATTTCTCGGTAATCGCAGTGATTGATCAGGACCAGGTTTATAAAAAAAAAGCCATTTTTTTCATCTGTTGCCAGCTTCATTTCCTCACCCTCCTTCAGGAGCCATTTTTCTATTCCAACGAACAAACCTTTAAAATGTCGAGCGCAGCAGATACAGTAGAGACGACTACACCGACACAAGCGCCCTCGGCCATTGCTGATCAGCAGCCTGCAGTGCTGACATACGAGGAAAAGCTGCAGCTAAACAACAACAAGCCTGTTGTAACTCTTGTCGTGGACACGAACCCGTTCATCAAGGGCCTTCCCCTGGACCACATTGCAAACAAGTTTGTGACAATCCCCGAGGTCTTGGGCGAGCTGCGCAGCCGTGCCTCCAAGGACCGGTACCAGAGCCTTGATATGAAATACGGCATTGATGTGATCGAGCCTGATGCCGAGAGCATGAATGCGGTGGTTGCGTTTGCCAGGAAGACGGGTGATTATGCGAGCCTGGCGATGGCCGATCTCAAGATCATTGCGCTTGGATTTATGCTGGAGAAGAAGGCAAACGGGATGCGTAGGCTCAGGCTTGAGCCTGTGGGCAACCAGCCGAACATTGCAGATCGCAAGCTGATGAAGAACGCGGTCGAGGTTGTTGGCAATGACAGTAACGAGGCGGCCAAGGAAGCTGATGAGATCGGAGAGGCCAACGAGTCGGAGGAGGCTGCCAAGGGGTCTGACAAGGAGATTGAGCAGCTGGAGCAGACAATCGAGGATCTGTCGGTTGAGCCCAAGGACGAGGAGACGGTTGGTATTGCCGAGGAGGGCATTGTGCTTACAAGCGCCGCTAAGGACGAGTTTGAAGTTGGATCCGATGAGGAGTTCGACGACGACGAGGAGTACGAGGATTCCGAGACCCAGCAGGCTGAGGAGGGCGGTGACGACGATGACGATGGCTGGGAGGTGGCCGGCCCTAAGCGCACTAAGAAGGCGCCACGCAAGGATGATTTCTTCAACGGTGAATGGATCACGCCAAACAACGTCAAGCTGCACCAAGCTGCCAGCGCTATGGGCATGAAGAACGCCATGTCGGACCGCCCCAAGGCCATCCTGAAGGTGGCCTGCGTGACGTCTGACTTCGCCATGCAAAACGTGATCCTCAAGATGGGTATTAACCTGGTGACGCCCGACGGCATTGCCGTACGTCGGCTGCGCACATGGGTGCTGCGCTGCCACGCATGCTTTGAGCTCACCGGCGACATGAACAAGCAGTTCTGCCCAGCATGTGGCCATCCGACCTTGAAGCGCTGCTCGGTCACTACCAGCACGAACGGCCAGCTCCAGGTGCATCTGAAGAAGGACTACAGGTATAATCTGCGCGGCACGGTGTACTCGATGCCCAAGCCGCACGGCGGCAAGCACACGATTCGCGACATCATTACGCGCGAGGACGACAAGGCGTACCAAAGCGCAGTGCGGTACAAGAATATCAAGGAATCCAAAGCCAACTCGGGCCTGGGTGGTGTTAACTCGCTGCTGGATCCGGACTTCATCCCGGACCTGCTTGTCGGCAACAGTCTGGCAGACTCCAAAGGCTACGGCGTGGCCACCGATGCGCGCGGCATGCCGATGGTCGCGCGTAACCGCAAGAACCCGAACGCCGTCAAGCGGACTGGTAACCGCAAGCACAAGCGGCAGAATTTCTAGCTGCGTCAGTTTTTGAATAGATCTCAATATGAACCAGGCAATTTGAAAAGGGGAGAGGCTAGTATGGAAGAGAAGGCTTGCTGTTGCGCCTTCGCGGGAGGCAGAAAGCACACCAGTGCAGAGTTAGCCACGCCGCGTCGCGTAGTGCTTGTTTACGCGCACCGTCAGCTCCTTGGTGAACACGTCTGTGAACCCTGGCATCTCATGCTCGAGCTTGCGCAGTGTATCCGCCAGAGTGCAGAATCCGTTCTTCTCCCTTGAATTGTTTGTCAAGCGCTCCATATCGCACAGCATTGGCATCAGAATCCGATGGTAGAGGTCCTCGCGCGACTTTTGCGCAGCACCATTACCGGCCACCCATTGCTGCTGCTGTGTCGGCGTCGTGCCGATCTTGGTTGGCTGCTGCAGTCTAGATGGCGAGCCAGACTGGTGTGCCGACGTCGGGCGGCTGCCCATTCCGGGCTTAGCACCCGGTGTTCCAGCGCCATACTGGGGGATGTTGATTGGCGAGGCGTTGTTGAGATGGCGCTGCGGAGTAGTTGGACTGGCCGGGATGCTGGACCCGTACGATGGCTGCATCCGCGGGCCATTGAGCGCATGGTGGTGGCCAGATGCATTGGACGCTGTGCTTCCGCTGCGCGAGCGATTGCCGCCAGTGCTGATAGCTGGAGGGGCCGGTAGTGCCGATGTGTTGCCGCCCGCCGACACAATCGACGAAGATGTCGTGCTGGTAGTCGACGAGGACGCCGATGCATGCAACTGGTGCTGGCCAAATTGGTGTGCTTTGCGAGGTGGCAATCCCTGCTGCTGCTGCTGCTGGGCTGCCGGCGTCTGTGGCAGGCTCTGGCGGACCGAATTGAAGTCCCATGTAACCTGCTCCTCCTCCACATTGCCACTAGCCTTGGCGTCGTTCTTATCGTTGCGCGTGTCGGGCAGGGCCGACCGCCACCGCTCCCAGCGCTGGATCAGCTCGGTCAGGTAGTACGAGCGCTTGGCCGACCGGATGAACTTGTGCTTGAGCAGTTGATCGGCAGTAGGCCGCTCACGTGGGTCCTTTTTCAGACACAGCGCAACAAATTCCTGGAATGTACGCGAGAACTGGCCACCGAGCTCGGGCGGGTTGTTCTTCGGAATCACAAACAGCACCTTCATTGGGTGCATCTCGGCGTGCGGCGGCTCGCCCTTGGCCAGCTCAATGGCCGTGATGCCCAGTGACCAGATATCTGCCTTGTAGTCATACCCGGATTGCTTGATTACCTCGGGTGCCATCCAGAACGGCGTGCCCACAAACGTGTTTTTGCGCGTCAGCGTCGCTGTAATTTGGCCCGAGACGCCGAAATCGGCCAGCTTCACATCGCCGTTCGATGTCAGCAAGACGTTGGCTGCCTTGACGTCGCGGTGGATCTTGCCCTGGTGGTGCAAGTAGTTCAGACCCTGGAGCATCTCGCGCAGGAATGATGGCAATGTACGCCTCGCTGATCTTGCCAGGCTTCATTAGGTCGGCACATGAGCCGCCGCCGCAGAACTCCATCACAATCCATAGCTTCGACCCATCCAAGTACGAGCCAAAGTACTTTGTCACATGTGGCGAGTCCAGCTGCGACAGAATGTAGATTTCCTGCTGGATGTCCTCGATTTCGTCCTCAGCGCTCTCCAAGTCGATGATCTTGATTGCGACCGGCCGCTTTGTGCGCGTCTCGAATCTAGATATGAAGCAGATGTTTAGCAGGGCAGATGTGCGATGCAGCCTAATGGAAACAAAACAAAAAAAGCAAACCCCTCTACTTCTCCTGCTACTACCGAGCTCAGCGCGTGCATCTGGCACCCCCGCTCTGCCCTTCTATTCTACCACTACTTGCTGTCTCAGCATGTTTTTCCTGGCTGCAGACATAGCGACATACCCCTTGTAGACCTCGCCAAACGACCCACGACCTAGAAGGGACAGCATGTCGAAGAGTTGGTTAGCATACTTGCTCTAGAGGTGAAAGATTCTGTCCTGCAGCGCCTTGGTACTTACCAATCTTTTGCTGCTTTGTGAACAGGTCGTTTGGGTTCTGCGGAGCCGCTGGAGTAGCCTAAACAAAAGTGCAAGTTAGCTTTGGGCCTACTTGCATATACGTCTTGGCCGTGTGGGACCAGCCATGAAGCAACCTGTGAGCCTATGCTTACCATGACAGATAGAATAAATGGAATGCGCGCTTGTATGGAAAAAATGAAATTAGGAAGGGAGGGAAATGACTAGAGAAAAGAAAGCGTGCAGTAGCATGGGTGGTGTTTTTGAGGTAAACATTCTTGCCAGACACCTCAAAGCGAAAATCAAGCACTTTCTGCGAGCACTATTGCAGTGAACTAGGCGCTGGTTAGTCTAAACATTCCAGGTAATACAAGATGCACACAATTCCAACCCGCCTGCTTTTCTCAAAAAGGAACACAGGGCTTTATTTAACGAGTGTGCTAGATATCGACTGTTACTGAGGCATTGACGAGCTTTGCCTTCCTCGATGGTTTGCCCTGTGGCCTCGGACAAGACGACTACGCATAAATAGCACTTCGGGAACTTCGCTCTGCGCCTCCGCCACCGACGCCTTCAGGTACTGAAACAGGACCAACACCTTGTCGGACTTTGAGAATCCGGCGCACCACGCGGCTGCCGTTGGGCAGGCGGAATTGGATACGAGTGACTGTGGGGCCGAAGCGGTGGCTCGGGTGGAGCAATCGCTGGCAGAGTCTTGTACCAGGCATCTGGGCCGAGGTCCACTGCGGGCTGGGGAGCTGATAGCCGGACAGGTGAGGGTGAGGTATCCTCAACCTCCATGTCGTCGGCGTCGGGCAGCGAGTATGATGAGCTGCTGATGGTGTGGATCTCAGCTGAAATCGTCGTCATCGTCGTCATCATCCATCCGACTCGAAATCGTCGTCCGAGTCAACAATGTCGATTGGGTCGTCCTGTGTGCCCTCGTGGTGGGTCTCGAGCTCGCTGGCAGCAATAGCGGCTGCCAACTGTTCCTCCTCAGTCATCTCATGCACCGGCCGGGTACTGGAGCGCATGCCACCTGTGGCCCGAGCTGCTGCTGAGCTACCTGCTGCACCCGCTGGGCTGCTGGCCAAAAACGACATGACGTCGTCCATAAAATCATTTGGCCTCGAGAACCTACTCAGCACCCGCTGGCACTCGCCAGTCTTGGGGTCAATAATAGCAATGAATGGGAACTCCCCCTGCGTATTGTACAGACTGGCCAGCCTGCCGCCCTCACTGGTATCGACCGCAATTTGCAAGAATACAAAGTTTTTGGCCACAATATCTTTGATGAGCTCATCCTTCCAGATGTCGCGGTTCAGCGCCTGGCACCGGAAGTCAGCAACATCTTGGATGTTCAGCAGCAGCCATTTGCCGTCCTCTGGGACTCCTGCCGCGCTGCCTGAAAGTCGCCCACAAACATCAGGTCAAATGGCGGTTTAAAAAGCTCAGCAAGCCGGTCGCGCCGAGACGACGTGGCCGCCACAGGTGAAATCTCGGTATCAGAATCGGAGTCAGCCAGCTCGGCAGCCTCCTGTGCGAAATCCCTGAACGGAACTGGTCCGCCGCCGCCACGGTGTTGATTAAAGATTGAGTGCTGTGTGTGCCGCCCAAACCCCGCCAGAGCTGCGCGCATAGCCGTAGGACTGGTAGGAGCCGCCTCCGTAATCCGCTACGAGCACATCACGCTGGGCGGCAATCGGAGCACGCACGCTGTCTTCGCCACCGCCAGCAAAGCTGCCCAGACCTTCGCTGCTGCCTGGACCCGAGGCTGCGGGCGCTGAGGTATGGCTCTGCAGAGGCCGTCCGCCATTCTCAAAGTACAGCGACACCGCCTGCTCAACATTGTTATCCGATACCTACAATGAAACAGCCTCAGCATTGGGCCAACGAATTTCCAACAGTGAATCGCCCGCTGTCCTCTGTCTCGACAGAACTTGCCTGCAGGTACCCAGTCGCTACATCGGCTTCAGCACCAGTAACTGCGCAAAAGTTTTGCACTAAATCGTCCATTGTATAAAAAAAACTGTGCTGTAGCAATATAAAAGAGCAAGCGAAAGAAGAGTTTTCCAGAGAGGGTTCACGCAGCGAAGCGGTTGACGATTATTTCATTGAAAAAATTTTCTAAACCTGACTACCCTAACGGAAAAGCGCTTGCATACGTAACGATCGGGCTTCGCTTTTTTCTATATCCCGCAGATGTACAGAACGTTGTTTCCGCGGATGAATGTGTCGCCATACCGGTTCCGCAGTTCCCCGTCCACGTATTCCTCTGTCTGCTCCAGCGCAATGTTCATGTACCCGTCCAGGCATGCAAGCACCCCCTTGTAGTCGATGCCAGAGTTCAGCCGCACAAACACCCGGCGCCCTAGGATGCTATTGAGGAAGTCTGTCGGCGACTTTTTGGCAACCTGCTCAGACATTATGTGTTGAAGGATGTATATTGAGTTTTAGTGCTTTCCTTGCCTGCGCTAGTCACATTGCTCGACTTTGCCTGTACGTCATCGCCAGTGGCTCTGTTATGGGGAGCTAGGAAATCAAAATTTCATGTGCGGAAAAAAAAAACTTTTTTGCCTCGTAATTGATGGATAGCTAGTTCCTTGCTTCTCTTTGCTCTCCCAGCCATCCCACTTATTCACTTCAAAAAGAACATTTTGACAAAATGGAGAATCGCCAGTTGCGTCCAGTCTACGGTAAGCAGCATGTTTTGGTCCAGAGCCATGCCTACAGTATCCAAAGGCCTGAGACTGAATTTCGACTCTCGATTTAGATGCACTTGACATTGGCGACATGAAGCGCGCCCTCAGCGAGTGCAACCGACTGCTCCGCAAGAACCCGAACCACCTCAGTGCCAAGGTAAAAAAATAAGCTATTGCAGTGCATGTATATAATCGCATATCGCCCTTCGATCTAGAACTTAATCCGCATTTTGTGCATGGTAGGCGCTGAAATCTTTTGCATTGGCGAGAACAGGCGAGACCGATGATGCGATGATGCTAGGACAGCAGCTTTTGAGCTCACCCTTGGCAATGAAGAACCCGCATGTCCAGCAGGGCCTGACACACACGTACCGTACTTTGGGCATGCCAAAAGAAGGAGATCCAGGTCTACCAGGCCGGCCTAAAGCATGACCCTGGCAGTGAACGACTCAACCGCTGTATCTTCATGGCAGCTGCCCGCAACCACATGTACCCGACCCAGTACCAGGCCGCCCTCCAGCTTAGCAAGCAGCACAAGACCGACGAATACACCTGGTGGGTAATTGTGGGCCTGCTCTTGCAAGCCAAATACCCTGAAGACAAGTCGCAAGCGTCGAATCAGCTGCAACTAACGCTGGCCGAGCGCATGGCCGAAAAGGCGCTGGTGGATGGCCGCTTGCAGAACACGGAGCAGCTGCGGATTTATCTGGAGATTCTTGAACTGCAGGGCAAGCACGACAAGATGCTTGATGCACTGACTGCCTCCGGCGATCTCTCCCGGCGTATCGCAAATGACGCTGATCTGGTCACTCAGCGGATCGAGCTTTTCCTCAAGACAAATGACATCAAGGGTGCCACTGCCGCCGCCGCCAGCTCGCTTCAGGACCGTGATAACTGGATCGACTACAAGCACTACATCGAAGCTGCTGTGCTTGGCTTGAAGGCAGAAGATCAGCAGCAGGCAAAGGAGCGCGCCATCAACCTAATTGTCGCCGATATCCAGCGCTGGGGCGCTGTGCGCGGTCGCAACCGTAATGCTGCACTGGCCCGTGTCGAACTCGCCCTGCGTTTGGCAAAGGCCGGTGAAACGGCGGTCCTTGAGTCAGCCTTGGGCAGCCTAAGCACGCAAATGTGGGCATTTGTCAACGAATTCCAGCACAAGGCCATCTGCTACGCGGACATCATGCCCTACTTTGTTGCCCACACCAACATGCTCAGCAGTGGTGATGAGCGCTCGGCTACAATCGATGCCCACCGCGCCCTTCTAACCCCGCTGCTGGACAGCGCCAAAGAGAATGCCGACAAGAACGACAGCCAGGCGCAGGCCTGGGTCAACTATGAAAAGATCAGCTATCTCCTGCAGGCGCTGTCCCACGAGTCTAGTGCCAAGCAGTGGACCGCAACCGTCGCCGATATGCTCAGATTCGGCCTTGACTCGGACGCCTCGGTTGAGGCCTGGCCCGCCTGCAGCGACATGGTCCTTCTATCAGCACAGCGCCTGATCCAGTCTGCCTTTGTCGCATTCCCCAGCGAACCTCAGAAGCGCCACCCAATCCTGTTCAAGGCCCTGGTGGTGCTTGAAGCCGGAATCAAGCAAAACAAGAACCCCTACCACTTGAAACTCTACGCCACTGCGACTCTATCTCTACCTGTCGAGCTACGAGCGTGCCAAGGCCATCCATGGCCTCCTCAACATCAAGAACATTCAGCATGATACCCTTGGGTACATGATCAATGGTCACGGCATGGCCCTTGGCTGCTTCATGCCCGACCTTGAGTTGTGCTACGAGGGCGTCACCTTCTACGACCGCGGCCAGTCAACCATGCCCAGGGAGTTTGAAACAATCTACGAGAAGGGCTCGTACTCTAACCTGACCGACTTCATCGAGTTTCAGGACAACTTGATGAACTCGATACAACGCGTCTGCACCCACAGACTCGCCCTGCGCGGTGAAGTCTTTGAGCACGGAGATTTGACCGAGCTGCTGACTCTGTGGGAAGAAGCACATATCGAGCCATTGGAGAAGACCCCCGAGATGATGGCCGCGTTGCACGATAACCGGGATACCCGAGTTGTTCCCCTGCTGACGCCTGTCGATATGTCCGATGCCAACTTGGAGCAGTTGACGCGCCCGTTCCCTGTGCCACAGCAGGACTGGGCTATATCCAACTCGCTGATTCCGCAGATCATGCACTTCATTTCCATAGGACGACGCCGAATTGCTTGAGAAGAAGACCGCCCAGCTCGAGGAGATACTGGCCAGCGATCCTCAATCCATGTCACCGCAGGACATTACCCTCTGCAATGGCGTGTGCCAGCTCGCCAGGCTCTACATCCATGCATCGACAAGCAAGGACGACTTGAATGATCAGCTCAATGTGGCCATTGCCACAATTACTGACTCGCTGCCAGATGACATTGACAGCAGCAGCACTACCGAGAACCTGGGCAAGCTGGCCACAACGACTCTCCGGGATCTCGCTGCCTCTACTGAGCTGTTTAGCTATGCACTAGTGGTCAAGCATGCATTAGCGTCCCACCGACACTCGGCAGCTTCGCGTGCTGTTGCCCAGGCGCTTGCTGCAGTACGCAAGTCTGCGCTGAAGCAGGTCTACGCGCTCCGCTCATGGGTTGACAAAGATGCCGTCGATGCTGTCGACGAGAACTGGATGAGTCCTGACGACGGAGTTCTTGGCTGAAGTCACCGACTTTTTGTGTGAGCGCCGCAAGTCTGTGGTCACCTCGACAACAAAGCAGTGTGCTAGTGGATGGCTGCGCTCTGTCAAGAACATGATTGGGCAATGGGAACGCCGGTCATAAATGCCGATGCTGCCCTACCCATATCGATACAAGATGAAGAATCGTGATCAATTTTGGAGTGGTACGACAACATGAATACGCTTGCTACCCCCCTTTGCTTATATTGAATGTGACGTTAAAATGGTGAGAACAATGGAGCAATGAAGAGCACAAAGAAAGGCGCTACAGTTTGCTGATATCCATTTCCTCCTAGGACGGACGCTACAACTACCTATTGATGACAACCCCTGCACTTCTGCATTCGGCAGATAGCTTTTGGAACGAGCCACTACCCTTCGACGGTTAGTACTTGACTACACTGAGTGGGCAGAACAACACCTACACTAGTTTCTCGACAAATTGCGGCAATGCGCATGTAGATATCGACGTGGACTCTGCCCAGATAATGCTGCTGCCAGAGGAAGAAGGTATGAAAAATAACACGCAGTTCACAAAGGAAACTCACGCCAAACTGAAAAGGTGCATGCATGTGTAGAGGCCGTTGCGGACGATGGAGCCAACGAGACTTGGGGGGACCTCAACAAAAAGGAACTATTGAAGTGATAGCAAATAAAAAGATGTCGACCACGCCAGGACTCGAACCTGGAATCGCTTGATCCGTAGTCAAGCGCCTTATCCATTGGGCCACGCGGCCAGTGACAAGCTCAATTTCTGAGAGATCCAGATTTTAAAAGCATATACGAGATAGAGGATCGACTTGACACAGTGATACAAAACAAGTCTAGAACCCTGCTAGATAGTTCCAACTACATGCCCTTATTCATATAGTTAGATATATTTGCAAATAGTCCGATTTACTTTATAGTGTCCATGGTTGTAAGATTAAGCAAAGTATACCACAGTATATATTGAAGGCAGCTGCCTGTCAGTAAGGAGCAGTTTCAAAATAGGAAACAATTGAAGGGTATTCGCTGTCCATAAATAAAAGTCTTTGCAGAATGATCGACGCTATTATGTAGCTAGTCTACTACAAGCAGAGTGTACTCCTCTATTTGAGCATTTGACGCCAACTCACCTCACATTCACAGTAAAACAATATCTAGAGAATACGGTTATATACAAATTACAACGACACATGACGAAGTCGGTAAGATGATGGATGAACAAAATAGTTTCCTACTAAGAAATCATGCAGTAAAATGTCATTGATTTTGGTGTTGCCCAATGTAGAACAGGTGGCTAAACAAAAACAGTTTGGCGTATAAAAAGAGGTGGCTCATAGAGGGCGAGAGGCAAAAGAGAAGTGCGTCCGCCGGGAATCGAACCCGGGTCTACTCCGTGGCAGGGAGCAATCATACCTCTGGACCACAGACGCCAGTTCTTCTCTGATTTCTTGCGAAAATTAAACTGTATATAATGTACAGAATAGCTTGCCATTGTCAGACTCGGACACTGTTTGGACTACGCACTCCTCTGCTTTCAGCGCATTTACTCTGGACTCTGTACACTTCCATATAATCAGATATAGGTGTATTATTCTTTACTAGTTATAGGTTCTACTAGCAACTTTTCTGCTACTTCAAGAAGATACCTATTCTATCTTAATCTTAAATAGCCAATATTTTATAGAATTGATATTCTGTTTGTAGTATCACTGACCTGTATCTGTTTACCAGGTATCTTGGAGGTCATTCACAGTTAAGATATTTTAAGCAAACTAAATATCTTTTATCAGAAGAACTAATTAACAAATTATAAATCATTTACTAGCTAATAGGAAATATTTTAAAAGCCAGAATAATTAGTAATATCTAAAAAGATATTAGCAACTATATAAACTAATAAATACTAATACTAAAATAGGGCACTTTTATGAAATCGCTATCAGTATCCCAAAAATTTCAGTTGATACATAATTAATATGCTTCTACTAAGATAGAGGCTAGGTCATAAGAAATCAACTGAAATTTTTTAGGGATGCTAATAGGGGTTTCATAGAAGTACTATAATCATAAGCAAACAAAAAGTTTTAGAGGTTTAAAAAGTTTTAAATATCTTTTACATAGTTTAGTAACTGTGAATAGCCTCCAGTAGTAGAAAGGAGGGAAATGTTAGTAATAATCAAAAACCCCTAAAGGACCTTAGTTCTGAAGTATTGCATATTCTATTTTCCTCATCCGATTCAGATGTTATGCTCAACTCGGATGAGCATGAACATGACGAAGCCCACCTGCGAGATCAAGATCAAGATCAAGACCCGGGCCAAGACAACGTCACACACGCACAAGGTTCCACTCGCAATATAAGCACAAGTACACTGCCTCGTCTACGGAACAAGTCCGCCCTTTATGCTCCTCTTACGGATCCTAACACAGGAATTCCTATCGTATATGCTACACCTAAAGCATAGCCAAGACACTCGTTGACTACTCCATATATATGGAGAAGTCAGACTGACAAGACAAGACAAGAACAACAAGCCCCCGAATATTCCTTGACTCAGAACCTGTTTCCCAATATAACCCGTTACAATCCCGACCTTCTCTCCCCGACGTCTGAGCTCCGGTTCGAGCTCTTCCGACGCTAGCTCCTTTGCTAGCATATTATCACTCCCACCGAGCGATAACACAGAAATTGGGAAGTAATTCGGATTCATTATTGGATCGGGTTCCTTAATTCAGGGGGTCTAGCTCAAATGGGAGAGCGCGCGCTTAGCATGCGCGAGGCACTGGGATCGATACCCAGGTCCTCCATTATTTTGCCTATTTTTTGCTTTCTCTGTAATTGTTTGAGCGAAGATGCTAGCTTGGTTTGCAAAGCTGCTTAGGAATCAGAGATTATAAGGAATGCAGCAAATATTTTATCCTCAATCTCTGCAGGAGCTACAATTCATATTTTCATAGTAGTTTCTATACTTGACCACTATTATTTTAGGATATTTTACTAGCTCACCTTATGTGATGAAGTAAGCTGTGTCATATAGCTATTGCTCAACAGAGGTTATACAGAGTTACTTATCTGCCTATCAATTGTTTAGGCATATTATAACTTTTGGTACTTTTAGTGAAATAAACATTTCACCTAAAGCTGCTCTCAGTATCTTAGGAAAATTTCAGTAAGTATGATTTCTTTTTGGTTGCTTAGCTATATCTATTAAGATATTGACTTTTGTTACCTAAAGATAATTAGCCCTAAATAATTGCCTAGTTGAATCATATTTACTTTTTCTAAGATACTAATAGTATTTGGTAAATAGTAAATATTTTCTATCTTAGTAATCATTTATAGCATAAAACATTCTGGATATAATAATAATAATATCTATGCTAAAATAGTATAGTAAAAAACTATTCTGAAAATGATTATTCAAATATGCAACTAACTAAATTGCAAATTACTAAAATTTACAAGTCTAAGAATGACCACCAGTATATTCCTGAATCTAAGATGGTGCCTATAGGACAGATAGCAAACCATCAACCAAACGGATAAATCTTGTATCCAAAGGAACCTATTCAATATCAATATAATGACATTTAGGCAAGGTAAGTTCGGTTCATAGGTGCGAATTGCTACTGGGAACAGTATGGCCACGAAGGTTTTGTTTACTGCGTCAAGGTCTATTGATGACATTTCCATCCAAGTGAGTTGGAAAGAATATGCGAATTTTAACTACCCTATGCTACTTAGAAAGCTATTGCATGTATCCTATCAGTTTATATTCTTGCATATTAAAGGTGGTTTATTCAAGTGACATGTTTTAGGCAGCGGGTATCCGCATGAGTCGATTTACACGTAAGTGAGCAATACCGCATTCCACATTCGACACAGACATAGAGCCCACGATAGCCGCACACAGAGCAAAAGGGGCGGATGACTGGAGATCCGCCTTGCTGGCACCGCAGCGGTGTTGACAAGCACGACAAATAATGCAGTGTGTTGCCTCCGCCTCCGCCTTCAGTCTCTTGCGCAAGAATATCAGCAAATGTGCGCTTGAACTGGATGATCTTTTGTGTCTGCTTGCGGTGGACGCGCTTTGATCCTTCGTCGGCGGCACCGATCACGATAGTCGAGCTACTGCCGGGCTTAACTTGGGATGCAGTCTGGCTAGCAGCTGTACGAGGTCGGCCCACTTTCTTCTCGCTTCTGGCGATGCTGCTGCTGTCAACCGATATTGTTTTATTGTCAAATTCTGGCAAGGCACTGTAGTTTTCACGCTCCAGCTGCTGGAGCCGTATCCGGCGACGTTGGTTAAGTGTGGATTCATCCCAGTAGTATTTAGCTACAGCACGGCGAGATCCTTTCTGCGCTTTGTCTATCATGGTGAAAAGTCGAAATATACAAAGCATCAGCATGGCAACCATACGATTCGCTTAGATGTTTGAACAGTCATGCTTTTGTGCAAATTATGGACCACGAGCATTATGCTAAATCTAAAACTCCGAAGATGGGATTTGAGTCCCAGCCGTGGGTTGTTGCTGCTGGTAGATATTGCTCGAAGGAACAGAGCCAAAGTCGAAGTACATGAGATCGCTGACCAGCAATGCCTCAATGAACTGCATGTCTGGTTCCGCCATTGTATATGCGGTCTGATACGCCTGCACAGACGCGTTGTGTACAAACGCGTCGAGCTCGCGAATGGATGTGACCGACCGTACCCTAATGATCGGGCGCTTCAACGGGCGGGTACCAAGTGACTGCAGGCTTCCCTCGCTCATACTGAGCTCTCCAGCAATTTCCTCACCACGCCTCGACATCTGCTGGTAGACCAGGTTGGTTGGATCATCAGAGTCGGTTATCAACAGAGCAGGATAAGTGCCATTATCCAGGCCAACCGAGACATGGGCGCGACGGATTCCATGTCTGGTCGGCATCGACAAGAGGCGTGTGCTGAGCTGGTCCAGCAAGGCGTACGAGGCGCTGCGGGACCCGTAGAGAGCGTCGATAGTGTCGGTGATAAAGATCCACTGGTGTACCAAGAAATCGTCGGTGCCCAGGATAAAGCAGCAGGTCCAGGAACTTGCATGCAGCCAAAAAGAGGTTGGCTTGGTCGATCTCTTCGCTGCCCTTCGCGCCTCAGTTGCTGCAGACACAGCCGCATAAGCTCGGTAAGCAGCATTGGCCAAAAGTTCGACATGTGGTGGCTCGATACACGGCACAAGAGAACACGCAGGCACAGGAACACCTCGATCTGGACCGCTGGATGTGGGTTGTTTTTCAGGATATCCACTAGCTTTTCCTGGATCTGTGGCAGCGTCGGCAAATATTGGTTAACTGTGCCCGCCCACACAGAGAAGCTTAGCCTACGCACAGAAAGCGAGCGCAACAATGCCTCGTGCTCACGGTTCGCAAACAGTGCCGGTCCAGATGAGGTCGACGTAACCTTAGCGAGCACCTCAGCAAACTTGTCCTTCTCAGAAGCCAGCAGGGTCTTGACCAGGTGGCGCCACCAGGGCATAAGATCGGGTGCCATCGTAACAAGGTCGGCAGCGGTCGAGCTGGGGAAGAATTTTCCGTCGCAAAAGAAATCCCACACCTCGCGGCGCCACACCTTCATCAGCGACGCCTGGATGGCTTAGGGCGGTCAGGCAGTCAATGATCAATGAAAAGTGTTTAGACCGCGACGTCAGGGTCTGTGCCGGTCCGCTAAACCCACCAGTCATGTGTGATTTCAGCGCCGGTGTTACCGCATAGTGCATCAGATTGGTAGCAATGTTAACCTGGCGCTCATAGTCGGGAACCAGCAGTGCAAACTGCGGAATGACCGATTGGCTGATGTACGTCAAGATCTGCTCAATGACGTCGGCCTCTGAGACCACACGCACATCGTCAGTGGGAGTGTTTGACGCGTCAGTGCGGACCACCAGCTCAACCTGGGAATTTGTATCTGCGTTGGTGCGCCTCAGCCACGTGGTCTGATCGAACGAGCGACCCGAGATCAAAATGCAGTTGTCGACCATTTTCGCATACAGCTCGTAAAGCTCGCGCGAATATGCCTTTTGCGTCGCATCCTGTGTCTGCGAGTTGCTTGCAATACGCTCGCATAGCTCGGTGAACATGCGAAGAACAAATGGCAGGATTAGCTTGAACTGCTGCGCGTTGTTATTGTACTCGCGCAGCATCGAGTTGACGTGCGGGATCAGCGGATTGCTTGTACGCGCTGTGATTCTGTGCCGCGTATATAGCTCGATGAAACGTGCCAGAGCAACGATCCTCCATACCCGAGAATCGCATGTGGGGGCGTTCGTTGACCACACTGCCAGTGGTAGTCGACATGGGTGACGGTGTGCTAGCTGAGGTTGGACTCAAATCATGCGCACCGTATATGCAAGGCTGTTGAGCAGCGTAAGGAGAATTGCTGTAGGCGTGCGTCCCGGTACACTCTCAAACAGATCAGTAGTTCGCCAGACCCACGCAGAATCAGGTTTGACGCCACTTTACAGAAGCGGTTTCAATTTCACGGTGGGTCGACGACACCGGGCTCATGGGCGACTGGAACGACGATACAGACGATTGCCGGCGGCGACGACCGGAAGCATTGCCCCGAATAGAGACCTGTCAGGTTACTGATCCACGACGGGTTATCACGAATCCACAGCGCAGCAGCAGCTTCGGTGACTTCTGCCTGCTGTACAGCAACAGCGCTCTCGAGGATCCGTGTGATTCGCGAATGCACTGCCTGCTTGCATATGGATAGAGCCGCTGCGCACAGCAGCGTCCTGCAGCCCAAAGTCGTCCAGTACTTGTTGGTCGCTAATTGGTGCCTTGCGTGGCAGGTTGAAATCAAAGGCATCCCAGACCTGGCGAATGACCGGCCAGAATTGATACTAGACAAAAACTGTCGGATTCTGAATCGCTGTTGGCATTCGTAGTAGATGTCTCAGCGGTGGCTTCTGGAGCACTGTCCTCAGTTTCGCCATCAAGGGTGAAGATGCTCGAAACAAATTTCAGAATCGGAATGGATCCAATCGCAGAGCCGCTACTGTCGACGCTCGACACGCTGGCTCTTGAGCTGGGTCGCGGGGGCACGCTGGCTGAAACCGGAACTCGGTCGGCATTCTTCAGCGCCAGCGTCAAAAACAGCTCGAATGCGTCCAATAAGGTCACCAGTACATCGATATTCATAGTTCGGTTTGGTATGGTCACCATCGTCCTTGACCAGTGATTCCGAGGCAGTTGGGATGGCAAACAGTGGCAGAATGCGCTTGGACAGTTGGTGTTTGACCGACAGATGCTGTTCGTGCTGCAATCCGTTGGAGCGCGCAAAATACTCGGCACATTGCGATAGAAGCAGGCGCAAGGACTGCACACATGGGACCACCAGCGTGGTCATAGGATCCAAATCGTCGTTGCGGTTCGCCGGGGAGACTGCTGAAATCTGCTCCTGGATATATGGCAAGCAGGTGGTAATCACACTGACCCACTTGCGCAGCGCGGCGACATCCAGCTGCAACGTCAGCGCAGCCAGAACCAGAACGCGCAAACAGGGGAGAGTCCGAAACACCACCGAGCCCAGCTCGCTCCTGGCTGCTGGCAGCAGCAGATACAATTGTCTGCTCGGATCTAGCGGTCACAGGTGCCTGGATCAGTGACACCAGCAGCTCCAGCAGTGGTGGCTGGATCGACGGGCGGCGGTGAAGTATACAGAAGAGCAGCGTGTCAATTACACGGCTTTGAAGGCTAGCAATGAATTGGGCAGGCCAGGCTACTGAGGGTCGGGAAACCAGATAAGCCAACCAGTCTGGCGGCTTTGGTCCTTCGTCACCTCAACTGCATGGCGCGTGCTAGTCGCTACGCCAGAGGCAGGGGCGTCGGTCAAGGCGAATTCAGCAACAGCTGCACAAAGTAGCTGCATCCATGTTGCAGTCTTGTCTGAAAATGCTTCGCACTCGTCAGTGACACTTGGGGTTCTTTGGCACAGTAGCCGCCATCTGCCGAACGACACTGTCGCCAGCACATGCCAGGTACCGCTGGATAGTGTCGATGTAATAGTTGATCCGGCCGTAATCGAATTCTCGTGTATACTCCTGGCGCACCGACGTGTTTCCCATTGATAGCGTGGTCTGGTACCGGTGCTTGTGTGTACGAACACTCAGCAAAAGAAGGTACACAAGTGTTTCCAGAATATGCTCCCACTCCAGCGACGACGCATCAATCCATGCCTTGGACGCCATATGCCGCTGCAAATCGGTCATGGAATCCCCGGTAGCCGTTGCATTATCCAACACCAGAAGCAGCAGCCTGGCAAATGTCAGAGGGTCGTAGTCATCGACCTCGCGCTGAATCATGCGCAGATTGTACCAGAACACAGAATAACGTGAGAGCTCGTCTGAATACTCGTTGTCCTCCAAGCTGGTAGCCCCTAGCAACCCAGCCAGCTGCCGCTCGACTCCACGTGCATCCACCTGCTTGCGCAGCTGGTACAGAAGCTGCGAGGCACGGAAATGATTTGGCATGTTCTCGGGCTTCAACGAGTTCCACAGCTTCTCAACAAACGGATGCAGCGTTGACGGATCAGCCAGAGTACTGACGGGCAAGGATTTGTGGTCGGCAAAATCCAGCAATGTGCTTAATGCAACGTCCATGGTACGGAACTGACTGGATATAGCGAAGGTTGAAATCAGCACCGGCACCCAGGCATCCGGGTGTTCGCTGTCCACTTGCTTGGGAAGCGGTAGCTCGCATTTTGGCCAGCGTCGGGTCATTCAGCAGGCTGTGCGAGTATGTAGCGGCAGTGCGCATGATGTGGCAGGTGTCCTCCAGCGCCATGGTCAGGAACAGGCAGGTGCCCGCAGATTCTGCAACAGCCTGGCTGCCGAGCTTGGCCACAATGCTTTTGCTCAGGCGGATTATCGATATCAGCAGTCCCGAACCGCGTACAACCTCTGCTGCAGACTTGTCAATCTGGACAGCGTCGACTTCCTCGGGATCCTCAGGCTTGCGGATGCGGTAAAACATACGTGTAGTATCGAATAGCTGCTCCACCGGGACAGCCTTGGCAGAGTCGTCTTCGCTGGCGGAAAAGGCTGCTTTGGGGATACGCGTGAAAATGTCAATGGTGATGCGTGTAAAGTAGCAGGCGATCTGCGGGCTTCTCCGAACCTCATCGAGATCCAATACGCGCTGCAGGGTTGCCAGCACCGTCAGCAGGGCCATAGGCAAGTGGACATGTAGCGTAGCGTCGTCGTCAAGATCAAATGTCTGCACAAAGAACAACAGGAGTTGCAGGGAGCGCGTCATCGTCTCTATGCTGAGCGGGGCACCGGATCCAACCACTGGTCCAACCAGCTGGCTGATGATTTGAGACCAGACAAAGATTGGATCGAGCATTTCCATAAACATGCGTGACACGCTGGCCAGCCTTGCTGGCAACGCTTTCTCCGTAGCCGCATCCCGCTCTGAAAGGAGCAGGCGCAAAAGAGGGATGAAGATTGCATCGAGAATGGGCTGCGAGATGTCAGGTCTATCGATCAGCCCGATCAGGACTCTGAGGACCGTGTGCTGCTGGTCGGGGTTGGAGCTCAATGCGGCAAATGAACCCAGAAGGGCGTTTGTCAGAGCGCCTTGCGAGTATTCTGCAAAGTACGCTGACTGCTCGGCCTCAGTCTCGCCCTGGCCTAGAAGCCACGTGTACAGGCGGCGGTTTAGCGACATGTCCTTTTTCAAAACGACCTCCGACGCATGCTTCATCAGCAGTGCCAAGTCCTTATCCCCCAGCACATTCGTCCTGAGCGGTAGGCGAGTCATGACCAGATCCAGAGCGGCACGCAGCACCAGGGTCTTGGAATCCGATAAGGTTGCAGCCAGCGCGCGCACCATCAGAGACGAATCCTCGCCTGCAATCTGATCCAGGTCCTCCTGCTGTGAAAACACCGGTAGACGCTGGGCCAGGTACTTCAATGCACTCTCACGCTGCTCTGCGTTTGTGATCATGATCAGGAACATGGTGGGGAAGAAGAACGCCGGGTCCACTGTGTCCCTGAGTTTGTCGAGCAGCTTCATCACACGGTCAAACACGTCCTTCGAGCCTTCCTCCAGGCCAGGCAGCAGCCCCATGGTGAAGCTCTTCATGCATGCGCGCAGGCTGGCGCCCAGCGGGATGAAGAACTGCTCGAAGATCTCGATCAGCTGCGGCTTCGCCTTCATTGATGCATTGCGCATGAAGGGAAACAGGCCGTACGAGTACAATGGCAAATCAACAACCAGCTGCTGTGGCCCAATCTGCTTGAAGATCTGGGCGTATAGCGCCAGTGCCTTTTGGTGCACACCCGTTGGCAGAGCCGGGTTCAGGCACTGTGCCAGGCGCTTGGCCACCGTTTCCTTGTGCGGCACGATGGCGAACTTTTGGTAGATTTCGAGTGCACGGCTCAGTTTTGTAAGAAAAGCTGTGACGTCGGCCCACTCGCTGACATAGTCGAATGACTGCAGGTTACGTTCGACCAACTGCACGTACTTTTGATACTTTGGATCGCTCTTGTATACTACGTGCGCCAATGTATGCTCTCAGCAAAGCCGTCTTCGATATGCGCTGGGTTGTATGCATCGAGTACTTTACCTCCAGAGCGGTCTTCGTTGCGGTTTCTAAGCGGCGATGACAGGTCGGTCTCAAAACTGCTGGTGGCCATTGGCGTCAGCGCGGTCGCATGATGCTTGTTGCTGTGCTGGCCAGCTTCCTTGTCAGCGGGAGGTGGCTCTTGGCATGCCTCGTTGTCGTCGTGACTGTCATATGGGGTGGGCACGGGGGAGTTGGACTCGCGTACGCCGTCGAGATTGTCTGGCATTGAACGCAATCTATAGGAAAAGTATGAGAAAAAAAAGATAGAGAGTGGGAGAGAGGGAAAGCAAAAAACGCGACGCCTTTCGTCATCGATTCTTCCCCATTTGGCCATGAGGGCACTAGAAAAATTGTTTTCTTTCCCAATTGCCTGCATTTCCTGTTCTCCCTCTTTCTCTCTTTAATAGTTTCGCTCTGAAGAAAATGAAGCCCTCGCTGCGCACATTTGCCCTTTTAATGGCCTCGTTGAGCGCCGCCTCCGCGGCTTTTGACTGCAAAACGTTGAAAATTGCCGGGCACGCTTATGATTTGAGTGCACTGGCGCGTGATGTGACGCTGGTGAGCAATGCCACAACTCCGCCGACTATTACCGGGACAAAGTATACGCTGAACCCCTGCAGCGCGATTAAGGGTGACGGCGACAGCGTTCCTGAAATCGACCGGTGTCCAGCCGACTCCTGGGTGTGCCGATCGGTGACCAACTACAAGGGCAAGGAAGCCAACCGGGTCACCGAAGTCAATGCTGTCGCGGGTGGCCCAAAGTCAGACCGGGAGCCCAAGATTGAGGCCAAGACATCAGGGGACGACAAGCCGAAGGAGTTCCACTGGAAGATGCAGGGCATTTCTGTTGACAAGGTTGAGTGGAAGACAGACATCAAGTTTATTTGCGACAAGGATAAGAAAAACGACGAGCTGCCCGTTGTCAAAAAGTTCGAGGATGGCGAGCTGGAGCTCGAGTGGAGAGTCCCTGCTGCCTGCGCTCTGGGCGATAGCGGCGACGGCAACAAGGGCTCGGATGGAGAGAAGGACAAGAAGCCTGAAGACGACAAGGGCGACGACAAGGTCAGCGGCCGCGGCTTCTTTTCCACTGTCTTCTCGTTCCTCTTCGTCGGCTTCGTCTTCTACTTTGTGCTTGGCCTGCTCTACAACTTCTTTGTAGTCCACGCTACCGGCCTGGATCTTGTCCCGAACCTGGCGTTCTGGCGTGAGTTCCCGTACTTGGTTATGGACTTTTCGCAGCACATCTGGGATATCGTCAGCGGCCGCCGCCGTGGTGGATACTCGGTGGTTTAAATGTGTTTCTCGTATTCGTGTTCGTATTATTTCAATGTCTGGATATTGACGGCCCATTACACACACTTCTGAGAATCATCCAGGAAATGCGCACAATGCGCGCTCAGAGACAAAAAAGCCACTACTGTTCGCATTCTCAACATGTCTAAACTTTATGGTATCTTGACACTCTGCCTCATAGCAGCTGTGTATACAGTTCACAGGTCAAGCGATGAGCGGCAGTACAGGGGCAAGTTGCATTTGAGCACAAAGACATCGTATCCCCATCATGCATCAGAACAACTTACTCTGCCATCAGATGTGACGCTGGTCAAAGTCCAGTACGTAAGCCGGCACGGAACACGGTATCCAATGCTCAACGACATGGCGAGAATCCGGAAATTACTAGGCAAAATACAAGTTCCGGCACACTGGATGCCGCCCGATCTTATTGACGACCAGAATGCTGGCAAGCTGGCTAGCACCGGCCACACCGACATGCACCGACTGGGTCAGCGTGCGCTAAAGCGCTACCGTGACCTGCTGAACACCACCGCCACCACAGCCATTGGATTTCAGAGCTCCGAGTCTGCTAGATCCATCGACTCGGCCATGGCGTTCATGTCGGCGCTTGACCTTTCCAGTCACCTGAACGTAATCCCGCGCGCTAACGACACAACGCTAGCTATGAAGTACAACTGTCCACTGTGGAGCCATTACAAGCAGAAAATGTCAGCTGACATCAGCAGCCAGGTGGCTATTTTTGACTCACTCCACGCAGCCCGCATACAATCGCGCCTTGAACAAAAGCTTGGCGCACTATTGCCCATGGGCGACATCGCCACGCTGTACTTGCTTTGCGGCTACGACCTCGCACTGTATGGCAACCACGGTAAGTGGTGCTCGCTGATTGATGAGCCTATGTCCTTTTGGCTTGAACTGCGCAACGACATCAAATATAGTCGCGTATATGGGCCAGATGGAGCTGATATCAACAGACATATTGCCTGCAGCCTTGTCTCGGAAATCCTTGATGAGCTTGAGCATGGGAGCGCGCTAGCCATCTTCAAATTTGGACATGCAGAGACCGTCATGTTTTTGAGCACGCTGATGCACCTTGACAGCGCACTGGGGTCGTCTGACATGGCAGTCACTGGCGCCATGTCCCTGAGTCAAGCCCGGGCGCGCGGATTCCAGACCTCGTTGCTGGTGCCATTTTCGGCCAACATCATCTTTGAGCTGTATCAGGACCTGTCTCATCGGCTGTTAGTGCGCATGCTTGTCAATGAGCAGCCCATCAGGCTTCAGCAGTGCGGTGGAAGCTACCTTTGCCCGCTTTCCACCCTGCACACAGCATTTGGAAATGACGTCGGATGCGAGCTTGCAAAAGTTTGCTCGGTGCTAAATTTATAGCGGCTTCGTGGGCCAATAAAGAAAGTTTTGTTACTGCTGGAGTCTAGGTCTTGTGCTTCGTCTGATGGGGAGCGGGTGCTGGCCAGTTGCGCTGTGCCTTCGTCCCACGCTTAGAGCTTGCCCGAAAGGACGCCGTTGAGAATTCCCACCCGGCCTTATAAAAGAAACTGCTTTGATATATGTGTCCAGCTAGTAAATGGCACAGGGCTGCGCGGTAAAACCGATAAATGCCAGTGTATGTCGTCGCTCATGGGCAAAAGGGCCGCCTGTTTGTCAATGCGGTATACAACCCATGCGAGCACACTCTGCCTTTTTCTTTTCCCTTCCAAGCATCACCTAATATTCGCACTTTAGCCACCCTCATTCATTTGTAGGTTGCTCCACGCATATTTCGCCTACTATTCCACCATCAAAGCACACACACAAACGATGTCTGCTATTGTGCGCCTTCGGAGGGCTCTCAGCTCCTTTTCATCGTATTTCTACACAGCATCATCCCCAGACACCTTGCACATCACACCCTCGTTTGATTCCGAGTTTGGACAATATCCCTCAGCAGACCCAATAGCAAGAGACAGCATCGCCACCACGCTTGGCAGACACGCAGACATGCAGAAGGACCGCACTGTCGTCAAGCTCGTTCTGCAGTTTGTTGTCTTATGTGTGGTGTCACTTGTGCCTGTAGGAATAGCTGCCCTGGGCCTCACGTTTTCGCACCCGTCTACCGCTGTACTTGTCTCCGTATATGTAGTGACTGGGGCCATATCACTGACTGGAGCCACTGCCAGCTCGGTGTATACGTATAGGCGGATTAATCGGCTGGTTGATGGAAGGCAGCACCAGCTCCCGTTTGCAGGACAAGAGTCACAAACGTCGCAGGTCACCAGGGTCACATCGGCTCTCGATGCCTTTAGTGCCACTCAGCGGTGGTACCTGCCAGAGCATATGCACACAACACCGACGCTGGTTCCCCGCTCACAGCTCTATGCAGTTGAACGCAGCCTGTCACCATTGCCGTCGTCCAATCGGCCTTCGCTGGAGGCCACCCGTGGCAGCACATTGGCATACCAGAGCTCAGGGTACTTGCCTGGACTCATCAGGGTACAGCCGCTGTATAAGCCCGATCCAGTGCATGTGAAGAGCGCGGCACGGGTAAAGTACATTCCGCTGAAGACCATCCACAGCAGTGATAGCAGCATAGGGCTACCGCCTGTTGTCAGTGTGTTCGCATCACAGCCTCTTGCCGCCAGCAATAACCTCGATCGATACAGCGCCAGCACGACATGCATCGACGGTATGCGCAAGAGCCTGGAGGCTGATGGTCTTCACGAGACTACCGACGATACTAGCGGGCTTGTCAATGATGACGACGACGACGAAAATGAGGATGACGAGAGCGATGCAGGTAGCGCGCGTATCTACGACTTTGACGAGGTCAAGATCAAGTCGACCTGCTCGCTTGATGGGGCTCTGTTGGCACTCCGGCCGCATAGCAGTAGCACCATTGTCGTGCCGCCGCCGCGGTGCACATCTTGCATGCGTACACACAGCGAGTACAGGAAAGAAGAGCATTCGGCATTTGTTAGAGAAATTGCCCACCTTAATGCGGTGGTGGTGCAGTCCAGCCGACCAAAGATTGTCAATGCCGACCAGCTTTACCAGACATCGCCATCCGCCTTTTCATCGACAGGATATAGCACGCCTGCCTTCCCCGAGCCACCGCCCGGGTCTACTCTGCTCAGTCTAAAGTGCGTATGCCGACGGACTATGTGGACGAAAATATCGATATATGGCTTCAAAACACCATGCCGCCTGCCGCAAGCCCTGCGATGCGCCTGCAATACCATGCGATGCCACCAATTTCAGCAGTCTTAATGAGCACATGCGATCTGCAGCTGCCACTCCGGTACACGGTATTGGCAGGGCCATCGTCAAGAAACAGGGTGTTTCGCAAGGCAGCACGAGATCGATTTATGGCGAACGCAGTGCTGCTGAGAGCATGGCTGTCGAAGATTACAGTCTGGATCACTTGGCTGCTAGCCAGTTCTCTAGGCCCGAGGTTCCAAGACCCCAGCCTACATGGATCGAGCCCAGCGAGCCGGTGTATGGTAGGCTCGCTGTTCCTGAAGGCATTGATGTCAACCAAATCGTTGGCAAGCTGCAGTATATCGTCAGCTGCCAGTCGTCAGACACCAGCCAGACTACCAGCGTGTCGAGTGCGGAGATGAAGGGTCTGGACGAGCCTATGCTCGAGTCCAGCGGGCTGGGCTGGAGACGCAACACAATGTCAAAGATCAGGGAGCGCAAGATCGAATCGTCATCATCTGAGGATGGACCAGGTTCCGAGGTGTTTGACATTTCGGGCTCCGATGGCAGTCTACCCGATGTGTACTATGCCTCGGCGGTCTCACATCCCGCTGTCCCTCTGCGCTCATCCACCGGCTCCAGTTCAGATGTTCAGAGCCATGTATCTCTCTGCTCTGACTACTCTCAAGCACCGCCGCGGTCGACCAGCTTAACCACTGGCGTCAATTTGGACTGGCAGACTACCGTCCAGCTCTTCCACCGCCCCGATATTTCCCTGGGCGACTCTGCAGCCAACTTGCCGGCTCACTGCACTTTGATCAATCTAGGCGTCTCTGAGATAAAGCTGGTGCCCCACCGCGTTGAGCAGGCCACCGTCTCGCTCAGTAGTAACCAGGGCTCGGCAGCCGGCAATAACACTACGCTGGCATGCAGTGACATGTGTGAAATATCTGAACGGTCCTCACTGGCCATAGACGACGACTCTGTGGTCCTAGTGCAGGTAGCATAGCGTACACTAATATTTGAAAAATGTCTATTTTAAATTAAACTCTCAGCGAGCGGTTTCAGAGAGTAAAAATACTTTATAGCCTTATACAGTGGTGCAAACGGCACTGCATAAACCGGGTGGATGGGCTTGACCAGGTTTGACCGGTGCCCAAGCACTTTGAGCCCCTTGAGGATTGAGCCCCACTGTATCATCCGCACTGGTGCGCTGAATACCGAAGTGATGTTCTCTACAACCTTTTCGGGCTCCACGCCAACGTAATGCTGCGCTAACGACAGCCCGCACAGGACGTACATAGTATGGTAGAGATCAGACGACTTTCCCGGCCTATCTCTCAGTCCACCGCGCCTGTCGCGCGCCTGGCAGCACGCCAGCACGTACCTCTGCAGTGCCTCTCTGTCAAACAAGTAGTCCTGCACCTGCGACCTTTTCAGTGCCTTTTGTAACAGCACAAACGACCCGCCTTGCCAGTACGAGTAGCATCCGTCTACTAGCTTGTTGGCGCGGCCGCTGAACCCGCCTTCAAATGGCATCTGCCGCAGGATCATCCACCGCGACAGCCGCTTCAGATCAACAATGTCTGAGCGGCCAAGGATCTCAAGTGCTGCTAGCCCGCATAGCGTGTATCCGCCGTGGGCCTCGACTCCAGGATACGGGCCAATGCCGCCCTCGCATGTCTGGCATCCGGCTATAAAGTCTGCGCAGTTCGCGGTTATCTCGGGTGTCATGATATTGAGCACAGAAGCCACTGTTAGCGCACAGTATATACCACGGACATCGACCTCGCCACCTTCGTGCATGTAAAAGGATCCGTCGCTGCGCTTCAACCGCACCAGCCACTCGTGCATCTTTTGTCTGTCGACAACCTCTAGTGCCCTATCGCTGTCAAGCAATGTCAGCGCCATCACTGCTGCATATGTGTCGGCCAGATGTGGAATCTGGCGATTGCCACCGCCAAACCCGCCACTCGGATCCTGCATAAGCCTCAAGCTCTCTAGGGCACGTTCTGCAAGGTCGGGCCTGATCTCGCTGCCCAGGATTGCCAGCGAATTGAGTGACCAGAATATCAGCCATGGCTGCAGCGCGTCCATGTACTTGCTAAGCCCAGACCCCTCTGCAATCGCATCCCTTAAGAACTGCTCGTGCCGTGGCCGCGATAGCCGGTACTGCGTATCATCGATTTCGCCGCCGTGCTCAAGCGTGTCAGGGTCAATATATCGCATGTACTGGTCGCCGATCGAGTTCTCCACTGTGAACTGAGCAAGAGACGTCTCTGTCTCGTACTCGTTGTCGTCGTAGCGGAAATTGAAACTAAAGAGTGGTGGCATGACAAATAAAAAAAAAGTAAAAGTGTAATGAGAGAAAAAAAAGCGGCAAGGAGAAAACGGTGGAGAGAGGCGAACTGTGTGGTTCTCCGATACTGAGAGCGCCTTGATCGCCATCACGAAATAAGCAGAGATCACCACAGAGCAGGTATAGTCTATGCTCAAACCGCTCCTCCCTTTAGTACGTGTTGCCCTAGACATTTCAATACCGCATATTGGCCTTGCCGCCTACATGTCATACAGGCGAGCTGTAAGGCGACAATGGGACTATGCTCCTCTGCAGTCAGCTGCTGCATCTACGCCAGCTTCCTGATTTTGTGATTTGCGCTGGTAACTCATCAGTGCTTTAATGAAGGCTAGGCGATTGCTAATATGAGGCTAGCGATCGCTGCCTCATTTCGCTATGGCCTTGCACCCACTTATTTGCGTTCAGCAGTCCAGGCAGCCCTCTTGCCGCTTTACCGTTTACACCAACTGCAGTCAACATCAATGCCTTTCATTAAACACAGCACTAGCAACCAGAAACAATGCACCTACAAGCCATATTCATCACAATACACCTTTCCATTGCGCTGGTATTGGCCGCAGTGCTTCCGCAGCATGCTGCCGCACCCAAGACAGAGCTTGCCAAATCACTACCACGCATTATCGGCGGGCATCCAGTACCGGATAGCCGCTTCAACTTTGTGGCCCGCATTACAGTCGACAGTCCCGGGTCGGAGAGCCTGTGCTCGGGATCGCTGATTGCACCAACTGTCATCCTGACTGCAGCGCATTGCCTGATAGATGAAAGCGGAATGCCTGCAACTGGGGTCATGCGTGCGACATTCGGATATTCACACACATCGCCTGGCGAGTCGTTTTATATCCAGAAAGTATACATTCACCCACAGTACGATGCTGGCGTGAGAGTCAATGACATCGGGCTGGTTATTCTGAACCAAGGTGTGCCCTCTGGTTTGGCCGCACCAGCCAAGATCTACACTGGCGGGTACAACGAAAGTACAGTGTTCACCGTCGCTGGATATGGGCTGACAAAAGATAGCGCTGGTCCGCCGTCAGATACGTTGCTTCAGACTGATCTAGCGGTGGGGGATAAGCCGTTTTGCGAGCATTCATATCCGCCATGGAACATCTCAAGCCAGATTTGCCTTGCGCACAATAACGGGCGCGATGCTTGCGAGGGAGACTCGGGCGGTCCAGCGGCGGTCCACGATATCAATGGAAACATAATGGTCTTGGGGGTCACATCATTTGGCGCAGGGTGCCCAGCTGAAAAATCCGAAGTGTGGCTTCGGGCAAAGCTGCAGGATACTATACTGACGCTTCAAAATATACAGACTGGGTCAGCCAGGTAGGCAACATACAGACAAGTGCCTTTACCATATCGCAGTCGGCCAGAGGCGAATATCTGCGTCCGTACGGCGGCAATGCAGAGAACGACTATCTCAGCGAGTTTGTCAAAAGCATAAGCGTATCTGGCATAAACTACATCAATGAGGATGGCGAGCATCCTGGGTCGGGAGTAGAAACAAGGACAGCTACAAGATCATCAGGATGCGATTCGGTCAAGCGCCCCAATACGCATTTCTTGGTGGTTGCCATATCACTGCTTGCGTTTGGTGTATGTTAGAGCTGGAATACATATTATCCTCCGCTCCCACCGAGCCCAGTCAATTGCTGCATGTGAGCCAGCCACTAAGCCAAGCGATATGCAGGTGGTAGAGCAATACGAAGATTACCCTACTCAATGGCGATCAGCACTCGGCACAATCATTCCGCTGTCTGTTAGGCCAATGTAGGGCGCGGACTGCCGGCTGCCACAAGCGGCTGCTAGTTACAGTAGCATTTGACAGGAGTCAAGCACACAATTCCCGAATACCGCTCGCACTATAGGCGCCATTTCCGAAAAACACATGCCTCGGTGATCGTTTGATTACAGCTAATCAGGAAATCATCAATGTCCAGGCAGTGATTGATATCAGGCGTGTGGTCAGCTCCGCTCGTGGTCTCGCTCTCTTCCCAATTTTATTTGGAATTTTAAAACAACTAAAGAAAAGAAGATTATGTAAGGACGCTATACGAAACCAGGGGCCGCGACGGATGCGAATGGATGCACGCGAAATTAGAAGAGTTGCGTGCGGTTGGGAGGGCGTATCCAACAATAATGTGGCGGGAAATGTTGGAGGGAGAGGCAAATTCAAAATGCTAATTTTCAATTTCGACCATGGGTTGTTGCATTTCATATAGCAAATGGCTGACTCAGCTCCGGCCGATAGTCGCGGTGGACGCGGTGGTTTTGGACGTGGTCGCGGTCGCGGTCGCGGTGGTCGTGGACGTGGTGGACGCGGACGCGGTCGTCGTGATGACGGCGAGCAGGCCTGGGTTCCTGTGACCAAGCTCGGTCGCCTCGTCAAGGACGGCAAGATCAAGTCGATTGAGCAGATCTATCTGTTCTCCCTGCCCATCAAGGAGTACCAGATTGTTGATGCTTTCCTGCCCAAGCTCAAGGACGAGGTCATGAAGATCACGCCCGTGCAGAAGCAGACCCGTGCCGGTCAGCGCACTCGCTTCAAGGCGTTCGTTGCCATCGGTGACTCTGACGGCCACGTCGGTCTCGGTGTCAAGTGCGCCAAGGAGGTTGCCACTGCCATCCGCGGTGCCATCATCCTGGCTAAGCTGTCGGTGATCCCTGTGCGCCGTGGCTACTGGGGCTCCAAGCTCGGTGCCCCGCACACTGTGCCGTGCAAGGTCACTGGCAAGTGCGGTTCGGTTGTGTGCCGTGTTGTGCCCGCTCCCCGCGGTACCGGTATCGTCGCCGCCCCGACCCCCAAGAAGCTGCTTGCTCTTGCCGGTATCACTGACTGCTACACCACTTCTCGCGGTTCGACCAAGACTCTGGGTAACTTTGTCAAGGCTGCCTTCCAGGCCATCAGCAACACCTACTCGTTCCTGACCCCGGATATGTGGCACGAGACTGTCTTCACCCAGGACCCGTACCAGGAGTTCACCGACCACCTGGTCAAGGCTGCCGACAAGAAGAAGTACTAAGCAAGCCCTTGTGTGTCTTGTCTTTTCTGTCACACTCTAGCCCTCCCCTTTTTTTGAGTGTAGCCTAACATTTTTATAACTCGAGTCGACCGAGAGAGGGCTTTCGCCGGGCCGCTGCCGTGCACATCCTCCTTGGTTTGGCCAGTAATATAAAAAAGCTCACAAAAAGCTCAAAGCTCAAAGCTCAAAAAGCTCCTGCTACCTGACATTGGGGATTGCGTGATATGCCATACATCGATTCTTTATATTGGTGTCAAATGCTGAATAGCCTAGTCGTGCTTGAGCTCTCTCTTTGTCTGGTGGATGCCGTCCTGGTCAATAATGAACAGGTCGAGCCAGTCGCCGGTGTGGATGTCACGCTCGGTTGCGCCGGTGAAGGCGTCAATGGCAAGCTTGACGGCCTGGGGCCTCTCCAGAAGCCGCGAGGGATCGGCATTGCGCTGGTTCTTGAAGCCAACCTGAGAGTCCAAGAACGGCTGCACAAGCGCCGACGCCGAGCCATAGGCCTGGTAGTTGACTCTCTCCATGTTGCCGACCGGGTCGTACGTGTACACCGCGCCCTTGCCCTTCGCGTCCAGGCCCGACAGGATCGGGAACACATAGTATGGGAAGAAGCGCTTCGAGTACAGAATGCCCGACAGCATCTGCGCCATCGCCGACACGTTCATGGCGCGGTCGTGCTTGTGGAAATAGAGCTGCGCACGCTGTTCAATGTGCTCGACCAGCTTCAGTGCGTCGGCGTGGTAGCCGGTGGTGGCCAGGACGCTGCCGTTGGACAGCTCGAAGGCCTTGGGCGAGTACCGCGAGTTGATGCTGTAGCCGTTGCTCTGGCGGGTGTCCGAGGCGACGACGACGAAATCCTCGCCGGCGATTGCCAGCGACGTGCCGCCGTTGTCTACGTATGGGTCCCACCGGTTGCCGTGCGAATGGTGCTCGGTCGGCACGCTGACGGGTGCCTGCTGGAACTGCGCGAAATCCATTGGAGTAAAGATGTAGAATTTGTGAAGAGCGGAGGATTGAGGGGTGCAAAACACGCAAGCAAGTGGGCTAAAAACCACGCGGGGCAGGTTGCGCACAAATCGAAGGCAGAGTGCTTGCGTATGCCAACTGGACAGATCAGATCCGCTGCCGCATATTAAATCATATGTATTTTTGGGCAACAGGCTAGCGATGTTTATGCAGCACCAAGGCCGCCGTTGCCACCGTCCTGCATGGCCATCAGCCGGCGCTGCAGTGCCTCCCGACGCTTGACAATCGAGGCAATGAACTGCTCGATGAGGGTGCGGTCCTCAGGATCCATCTCCTCGTCATCCTCCTCCTCCGCCCCCGCCTCGCGGCCCCGGTGCTGCTGGCTGGCACTGGGCGACGTGCTGCCCGACTCCAAAATGGCCGACAGCATCCAGATAGCCAGCTGGTACGCTCTGTCGCAGTCCAGCGGGTCAATCCACTTCAATTCCCTCACTGCGGCAGCCTTGCTGAGTGCCAGTGCCTGCTCGTACAGCACCTGGACAATCGACACCTGCGTCGGGTCGTCCAGAATAACGTGGCCATTGGCGAACTGCTTCAGCGACTCTGCGCGTTCCAAGCACGCGTTGAATTTGTTGCGCACCCACTGCACGCTCGAGTTGAAGGCGGACGAGACCACAACGGAGGAGGCAGTCACGTCGCCCTGCAGGCTGGCCCAGTGGCGGCTGGCCTCGACCATGGCACAGTGCAGTAGCGAGAGTGCTTTCAGATACAGAACGAAGGCATCCTCGATGGTCAGGGTGCTGGCGGCCAGGAACCCAGTCTCAGGGTCAGCAAGGGGGTCCCTCGGCTGCTGCTGCTTCTGCTGCGTGTGACGGCCCGGGCTGGCGGCGACCGGCAGCTGGTTCCACTTCAGGTCGGCCAGATAGCTCATAGCGAAAGCGCGGTACGCCAGGCCCTCCATGCGGCGAATCACCGGCTCTTCCGCCTGCGTGCCATGACTATGCCTAGACTCGAATGTCTCAGCCAGCTCAGCATCCAGCGGGTTAAACACCCCGTGCCGAGCCGCATTCCCTAGTATTCCGCCGCGCTGTCTCTCACTGGCTGCCTGGCTGTCGAGTGGACCAACAGCAGCTTCGCGGGAAATCTGGTACTGCGACGACACAGCATTGTGGATGGCGCGTGCCAGAGCTGTCATCTGGCGAGCCACACCAGGCGCCTGCTGCATGGCGTTGGGCCGAGGCGGGTAGAAAGCAACGGGCGTACGCGGCGAGGACTCGAGGGCGTCTGCGAGCACGTTCATTTCGACTGCGCGTTTCTCGATGACCACATATTCTCGCTCTGCCAAGGCCTGCTCATCCTCGGCCAGACTGCTGGTCCTACGCTGTTGGTGTTGCTGCTGCTGCTGCTGCGGCGGGTATGTTGTGGTTGCTGTGTGGCTCTCAAAGCGCGCTTTCTCACTCTGCAGCTCCATTGCATGCAGGGCGCCGGCTAGAGCGTCTTCTGTAGTGAGGTCTGGCAGTGTATGTCGTCTGTGAAAGCCATCAGTCACGGGTTCTGCATTGATGTCCTCTGATTTGCTTCTGTCGGCAGCGTGGATCCTTGGGCTGTCTACGCTAGAGAGCCTGACTTCTGCTTCGACTCCAACTGCTGGCTCGGTGGCGTCGTTGTCCGATGGCTGCAGAGCTGGATGGGCAAAGAACTCGTCGAAGCTCATGCGGCTCGCCGGCTTCATGCGCAGCAGCCCCCGCACCAGCTCCTTCAGCTGCGGATCCAGCGGCTCCTTCTCGTTGCTGCCGCTGGTGGACAGGCGCTCGTCGGGAAACACAATCTTGTCGTTGGTGCGTTCGATGACTCTGGCCAGCTCTACATGGTTGCTGGCGTGGAATGGCGGCCGGCCTGCCATCATCTCGTAGATGACTGCACCGATTGACCACAGGTCTGCCTTGGCATCATACGGCTCGTAGTGCAGGATCTCCGGTGCCATATACAGCGGCGACCCGCACAGAGTCTCCGCCAGCGCACTTGCTGGCAGATTCCTAGCGAACCCGAAGTCGGCAATCTTCACTGCCGGGTACTGCCCCATCTCCTCAGACACGCCGGCCTCATATGTAGTGCCCGACGGCTGCAGCAGGATGTTCTGGGTCTTGATGTCTCTGTGGATGACGTCGCGCGATCTCAGATACCGCATGGCTGCGCCCAACTGCACCACAAAATGCCGCACAATAGCCTGGTTCAGACCACCGTGGGGGTTGCGCAGCGAGGGGTGCTCTTTGCGCCGCCGCATGTAGCCGGCGAGGTCGCCCAGCGAACAAAACTCCATCACCAGGTGGATGTGGTTGCGGGATTTCAGGCAGTCGATTAGCTCGACCACGCCTGGGTGCTTGACGGTCCGCAGGATGTTTATTTCTGTCTCCAGATTCTCCAACAGCCGGCGCGTTAGCGAAGACCGGACCACCGACTTTATTGCCACCAGCGTGTCTGTCTTCTAAAATAGTATGCCATAGGGCCTGCTTAGTAATGGGCGGGGGAAGGGGTCTCCCTAAAGGCACTCTTCGTGCATATGTGCGCGTCCCTCTTTACCTTGTTGACTCCACGATACACGGTGGCAAACGACCCTCGGCCTATTTGCGGGCCAAGCTCATAGTCGCCTATGGCTACAGTGGCCCGCTGGCGCTGTGCGTTGGCACTGTCTGTCATTTATGAAACGGTGGAAATAGTGATATAAGCAGGTTGAATTGGGAGAGCGAAAAAAAAAAAAAAAGAAAAGTGTAAATTGAACTAGACACAGCGAAAGCAGAATAAAAAAGCGCAAGCTAAAGCTCTGCTGCTGGTAGTCAAAATAAGTCGCGCCTTTTTGAAGCTGAAAAATGCAAACGCCATTTTCCTGGGCACATGACCAGACCTACTTTCTAGCTGCCCGCATCAGCGCAGGCGGGGCCTGAGCAGCTTCGTGACTAGCAAGCTCATGCGGGCACTTGGACAGTGGTGATGCCACAACCATCTTCTTTAGGTCATACAGCACATCCCGGTCGTCCGCACCCAAGAACGTCACTGCCAAGCCCCTCTTGCCTGCACGTCCGGTTCGGCCAATTCTGTGCGTGTACGACTCGATATCCTTGGCCATATCAAAGTTCACCACCAGGCTGACGTCCTTGACGTCGATTCCGCGGCCCGCCACATCGGTCGCCACCAGAATATCCGCCTCGTGGTTCTTGAGCTTGGCCAAAGACAATTCGCGCTGCTCCTGCGACTTGCCGCCATGCAGGGTCACTACCGAGTAGTTGGAGCGCGTCAGCGCACGGCCCAGCAAATCCACGTTCTTCTTTTGGTTGACAAAGACAATGATTGGCGGGTCGTGGTGGTGCCGCGAGAGCAGCTCCAACAGACGGTGCTTGCGCTTCTCCTCGCCAGAGACAAACTCCACGCGCTGCTCCACCGTGTCGACAGCCTTGCCGGCTGTGCCGATTGTGACTGTAGCGGGGGTCCGGAGGTACTTGCGCGCCATCCGCTCCACCACTGGCGGCATCGTGGCTGAGAACATGGTCGTTTGGCGGTACTTGAACCCGCTGTCGTCGCCATCCGCATCCTCCTCCCCCTCTTCGGGCTTGATGTTGGACACAGGCAGCGCATCCAGAATAAAGTTGACATCCTCCTCAAAGCCCATGTCGATCATGCGGTCGGCCTCATCCATGACCACATATGTGCACTGGTTCAGAACCAGCACCCGCCTGTCGATGCAGTCCCGCAGACGGCCGGGTGTTGCAATAATGATCTCTGCGCCATTTCGCAGCGCAAATGCCTGCTGCTCGATGTCATGGCCGCCCACGATGGACACACACGTATATCCGAGCCGCCGGGCAAACTTGTGTGTCTCCCCCTCAATCTGCTGCGCCAGCTCGCGCGTCGGCGCCAGAATCAGCGCATACGGCCCGTCTGCCATGTTCTTCTCGCTCAGCGGGGGCCGTGTCATAATGAACGCCAGCATCGGGATCAGAAACGACGCTGTTTTGCCACTGCCTGTCTCGGCGATTCCAATCAGATCGCGGTTCTGTAGCCCGACCGGGATGGCCTGGCGCTGGATTGGCGTTGGCTCCTTGTACCCGATATCCTCGATTGCACGCAGGATGGGTATCGGAATTCGGCTCTCGTGCCACGACCGCAGCGGGTGCGGAATGCTGCCGCCCTTGCACGAAATGCTAAAATCCTCCTTGAAGATGCGCCAGTCGCGGTCCCGCATCTCCTTCAATGGCTTCTCGGTCCAGTGCCGCTCATCCCACAGAGCCTTGGCCGCCCGTCGCTGTCTGCGCTCATGCATCCGTGCCAGCCGGTCCTGATCGGCTTCTGATAGTCCAGAGATGTCGTCGGCTGTCCGGACGATACACTGAGCTCTGGTGAGCCGGGTCCGCGAGGATCCGGGGGTTGCTGGTTGTGCCCGCGACCGAACAGCTGCAGCTCGTGTCGGCGCTCGTAAAGATCGCTGATGTCGCGTGACGTATCCTCACTTGTATCCCAATCGAACACAACCTTGCGGCTCGTCTGCTTGCGTCCGGAACGCGATGCGTGGTCGCCCGACAGATACCGCTGCTTGATCATCTCCCGCTCCTTGTCCGTCAGCACACGGTCTCCAGTGCCGTCCGTGCTGGCCTTGCCGATAAATTTGAACTCGCTGATCTGCTCGTGCCCTCCTCCCCTCTTGTCTCTGTGCAAGGTGTCTCTAGTGTCTCTACGAGGCGGCGACCTTGACCGCGAAGTCCTGCGACGGCTTCCAGGGCGGTATCTGTCGTAGTATCTGTCACTGTCACGGTCGTAGTACCGGTCCCGGTCCCGGTCCCGGTCTCGGCGACTGGGGCTACGGCTGCGCCCTCGATGCTGCTGCTGCTCCCTGGTCCGCCCATTGTCTCTATTATGCCGGTCACGCCGCCTATTGTCATCGCTGCATGTCTCTGCCGCCTCGCCATCCTCTCTATCTGCTTGATTTCTGAACGCGTGTACTGCAGCTGCACGCTGCTCCCGCATTGCATCGGCCTCCTGCTGTTTGCGCTCCAATGCCAATTGTGCCCGCTGCGCCTTGGTTAGAAATACGGGCTTTGAGGCTTCACCGTTGCTGGTCTGCTGGTTCTTCAGCCGGAGGGCTTCTTCAACCGAAAGCGGGCCGCTGCAGGAGGATCTGGCACGCAGCAGCTGGTCGCTGCCGGCTGGCGTCTTTGACGAAGCTGCGGCCAGAGGTGTGTGCGACTTGGAGAACGGATCAATATACGGTGCCGGTGTGCTGCTACCGTCCTGCTTCTTGTCTGGGTTGTCCGGCTCTGTCAATCGCTTTCGTGCGCTGGAAAAGTTCATTGTTCGCTGGTACAGGTATTGAGGAAATAATACGGGGCTATCAGTGCTGCCTGCTGGGGGGTTTTTTTCACTGGCTGGTATTTATAGCGATTGATGCCATGATGGCAATTTATGGTTGTCGGGGGTGATTGCAGGTGGCATATCTGCGGTATATGCCACACTGCATCTTCTACTTGTAGAAGGGTGGATCTACGGCACATTGAAGAGTGTTTACGTAAAAAAAGGGGGAGAATGGCTGTGGCCGTTCTTTTTGAACAAGCACGCGCACGCCAAACGCCAGCCAGACCGGCAAGAAACAATCGAACGAAATCAAGTGTCGATCAGCCGAATGCAGCAAGCCGGTCCAGACCGCCCGGCACATTCTCCTCATTAGCGCAGTCGATGGGCTTGTGGAGCTTGGCACGGCGTCGGTTTGGGAGGGGGTGAATGGTAGCTGGCGCTCTAACACTAGCTTTCGGACGCGAAAGGAATAGACTCAGGTTTGTGTCCAGGTTGCGGGAATGACTGGTGTGTGGCCACCGGCACAATTGGCAAGGGCTGTTACACCACTGCACAAGTTTTTGGTCCCCCGGCACAGAGCACAGGCGAGTGGGCTCATCTCTCCACGCCCCGACTGCGAAGAAAATAAATAAACAGCCCGTTATATTTCGAAAACAAAAAGGCTTTGTGTGCGCTCTACCCCGTCTCCATCTTTTCTCTGGCGCCCTTCTTTTTTGTCTCTGCTTTCTCTCGTTGCTCCTTCCTGTTCCCGCTTTTCAAGAATCCACTTTTCGCACTCTATCCCTCTTTCCCAGCAACAAAAAATTTTCCATCGCTTTATTTTACGAACACTTCGTTGAGCGAGCCTCTTTTTCATTCTTTCCACTATCTGTACTTCTAAAACCATGGGTCTTTTTTCGTCGTGCTTTGGCGAGGTCGAGCAGCAGGACTACGGAACGCGGCGTGTGAACAGCGGCCGCCGTGTCACGAAGGCAATGATTGGCGTCCCGACAAATTTCGTTGTAAGTTTTTTTTAAGAGAACGTCCTCCCTCGCCGGTTAGAGGGAGCGTTGGCAAGCACCAGAGGCGGGAGCGCCGCCGCGTGTCCAGCTGACTCCAAAACTAACATGTCGCACAATACGCCGCCATGGTTTCCATTGTAGCATACGGGACACCTGGGCATCGGCCAGGTCCAGCAGGGCGAGTACCCTAGCACACACAACGTAAGTAGCAGCCATGCAAAATCCGGCACGTTCATGCTAGCATCCAGGGCTTGAGCACTAAGCGGCACCTGGTGGTTTTTTTTCTCTTTTCCTGTAGCAGGACAAGCTCCGGATCATGATGGCACAGGTCGGCGCATCCCTTGATGACAGCAGCGACGACATGTTTGACCTTCCCAAGACAGAGCCTCGCCAGCCCAATGTCGGCATGGCGTACTGATGAATTTAGGGGACTCTGCCGCTCTCTCCCAGGTCTCAGTTCTTTACCCACTTTTACCCTATGTAGATTTTCTCCTCTAAACGCCCTCATCTTCGCACCCAGTCCCCGTCTATCCACCACCCTCTCCGTTTTATAACTCTCTCCTCATCCCCTTATTCTCGAATATACGTTCTCCCATTTTGAAAAAAAAAAAGGTGGTGTCGCATACTCAGGGGTTGAATCTGAGGGATGGTAACACGAAAGAAAACCTGTTGCGCAGCGATTCGTATGTGCGACATGCAGCTCAGACATGTGGGAAGCGCATCCCGCTTTCCCGCCATTTATATCGGCGTGCATTGCATTCACTCCAATTGAGGAAAAAGGAGGGAGAGTCAGCTAGATTGCAGGATGGCGCCAGGGGGGATGGTCCCGGGCCCGGCTCTCACGGTTTCGCAGCAGTGATCACTCAGTCGACTCCATGAGAGGAGCTGCCAAAACGGCCGGGAAATTACGCAATCGCAAAACGGAGCCGAGCCTTCAGAGGCTGTTTGGCACGCAATCGAACACGAAAACATGTAGCTGCTGAGAGGAAGCTGCGGGCACCGAAAAAGATCGAGTAGATTTTGCGGGGTGCTCCGAACCAAAGCTGGTTTTCTTCTCCTCTGCTCTCCGTTACTTTTTCCTATACTTTAGCGAATACTTCTCTTTTTCTTGTCGTTTGCTCTCCCCACGCATATATTCCACCAAGGCAAGTTGTGGTGCTGGTTTTCTCTGGCGGGGCTGCAAGAGATCCTCCTGGGTGTCTCCAGTCAGCAGACATACGGCAGCCTGGTAGCGAACTGCCTGCGGACGATGATGCAATGGATGGCACTTTTTCTGGCTGCCCGCAGCAGCACCTTTGCAGCAGCGATGTGCATACAGGCAGGATTGTTCTGCTTGGCCTGACGAGGCTGCTGCGTGGCATTGCGTTCAGAGAAGGAAAGCGTAAACCGAGGATCTGCCACATTAGCAGCCACTCCCACGTTTTTTGCCACTCCCTCTTTGGCTGTGCAAAAAAATCTACCTCTTCTTCTTCTCCCTACCTATCGCTGACTACTAACACCTGGCATTTATTCCTTCCAATTCCCTCTGTGTTTGTGCTATTAGACTACAGCCTTCATATCCTTATTATTTTTATCAGAATGAGCGGCAACAAGACCCCCCACACGCAGTTCCCGACCCATGGGCTGCTGCCGCGTGCTGATACGCAGGCAGGCGACTTTGTGCGTAAGCACCCCCACTACGATGGCCGTGGAACCATTGTGGCCGTGCTCGATACCGGCATTGCTCCCATGGCTATGGGTCTGCACACGACAACCGACGGCAAGCGCAAGGTGCTGGATTACGTCGACTGCACTGGCTCTGGCGACGTACGCCTGCAAGCACCAAGGACCAACGCTGACGAATTGGTCGGAGCCACTGGCCGCAAGCTCAAGGTCAACAGCAAATGGAAGAACCCGACTGGCGAGTGGCGCGTCGGCGCGAAGCGGCTGTACGAGATCACGCCGGATATTCTGAAGGAGGATATCAAGAAGGAGCGGCAGGCAGTGTTCCGCTAAGGGCACGCAGATTCTGGCTGACAGCATTGCCACGCGGATTAGCGACATCAAGACCACCCAAGGACGAGGATGCAGAGCTGAAGCACGAGCTAGAGGCGCAGCGTGAAGTCCTCAAGGACTTTGGTGCCAAGTATGAGGACCCCGGACCGGTTCTGGATATCCTCGTGTTCCATGATGGCAAGCAGTGGCGCGCAGCGATCGACACGCAGGAGACGGGCGACTTCACTGGCGTGGAGGCCCTGGGGGCATACAAGCTGACAGGCGATATCGGCAAGCTGGCCAAGCGCAACCTGTTCTATTACACGCTCAACTTTTACGAGGAAGGCAAGGTGCTGAGCATTGTCGCTAATGTCGGCTCACACTCGACGCATGTCGCAGGTATTATCGGGGCGCACCACCCAGACGAGCCACAGAACGACGGCGTCGCACCCGGTGCCCAGCTGCTCTCGCTGATGATCGGCGACCACCGCGTGTCATCGCTGGAGACCGGGACGGGCCTGACGCGTGCTGCCAATGCTATCATCGAGCACGGCGCTGATCTGGCCAACATGAGCTACGGCGAGCCCAGCGCCACAGCCAACAGCGGCCAGTGGGTGCAGCTGCTGCGCAAGGAGGTCATCAAGAAGCATCGCTGCATCTTTGTGTCGTCTGCTGGCAATGAGGGCCCAGCACTGTCGACTGCCGGTGCACCTGGCGGAGCCAGCGACGACATTATCGGCGTCGGCGCCTACGTCGGCTACGAGCAGATCAAGGCTGAGTACACCATGTATGACACTGTTAAGGACACAGTGTTCACATGGAGCTCGCGTGGGCCGACGGCTGACGGATCGCGCGGCGTCGACATCTACGCGCCTGGCTCGGCCATCACAAGCTACCCGACGTACACTCTCCAGCGGCTGCACCTGGCCAACGGCACCAGCATGAGCTCGCCCAACCTGTGTGGGTGCCTGGCGCTGCTGGTGTCTGCGTGGAAGCACGAGTTTGGCAAAGAGGGCGAGCCAAAGGTCAGCCCGTACCGCATCAAGAATGCCATGATGGCCACCGCCAAGCAGTTTGGGGATGAGCTTGCAGGCTGGGCTGGTGCAGGTGGATGCTGCATGGGCGTTCCTGAAAAAGTACCGTGAGCGCAGCTTCGAGGATGTCGAGTACGAGGTCAGTATCTCGAGCCAAGGTCAATGCGCGGGGCATCTACATGCGCGACCACCACGAGAGCGCTAGCCCGCGCATCTTCTCCATCAACGTGTCGCCGGTGTTCCCCAAGGACTTGCGGGCCATGACTGGACAACGACGCCAGTGGGCAGTGGGGTCGAGCTTGAGAGCCAGCTCAAGTTTGAGTACGAGCAGCGCGTGATTCTGTCCACGTCCGAGTCGTGGATCAAGGTGCCTGAGGCTGTCTATGTTAGCAGCGAGGGCCGATCGTTTGACGCGCGCGTGGACCCAACCAGCCTCGAGCGCGGTAGACTCCATGTAGCCGAGATTCTGGGCTTCGACTCGCGCAACGTCGACCGGGGAGCCATCTTCCGCATCCCCGTGACCATCACCAAGCCCAGCGAAGTCGGCGCCTCCGGGTGCGTGCGGTTCCCGGCGCTGCGGTTCCAGCCCACTGAGGTTGTGCGGCGGTTCATTGATGTGCCCCGCGGTGCGACCCAGGCCAAGTTTGTGATTCGGGCACCCAATGCCCTAGCCAATGGCGCGGCACCAGGCCACCTTCTACCTGCACGCAGTGCAGCTGGCGCCGCAGACCCGGTTCACACAGTATGAGCTCAACACCCACGTCACCATCGGCCACTCGACCTACGCCGAGAACGGCGGCCTGGCCGAGCAGAGCTACACCAAGACCATGAAGGTTCTGGGCGGATGCACCCTGGAGGTGTGCATGGCGCCGTTCTGGAGCCAGCTGGACACCCACGAGGTTCGATGTCACTGTCACGTTCTCGGGCATCACCGTGCATGGCAGCGGCACGCCGGCGCTGACGGGCCTCAAGAATGACAGCGCCTTTGCCTGGCATCGTGCTCAACGGGAACCAGCCCGTGTCCCGCGTCGACCTGGTCGCGGCTGTGCGGCCAGAGTACGGCATCAAGGTGACTGCGACCCTGGACACTTTGCGGCGTGCCTTGCGCCCAGCCGTCTCCTCAATCACGCCCCTGACGCTTGAGCGCGACACGCATCCCGAGGCAGGCACGGCCATCCAGCAGCTGATACTGGACTACAAGTACTCGACCTCCGCCAACGGCGTCTCGATCACGCCGCGCCTGACCGGAATCGACTCGCTGATCTACGAGGCATGGACGGACAACGTGGCCCTGCTTGTGTTTGACGCCAAAAAGCAGCGCGTGGGCGCACATTTCGGATACCCAAGGCCGATCACGCTGCGACGCAAGGGCGACTATCTGATTCGGGTCCAGATCCGCCACCGCAGTGCCAAGGACCTAGGAGGCGCTGAAGCAGGTGCCGCTGATTATTGAGACGTCGCTGACCCCCAAAGTGTCGATTCCGGTCGAGTTTGCTCTGGCGTCGGTATTCACAAAGACCGTGAGCAATGTGCGCAACTCGAGCAAGTCGATTCAGCTCAACAACATCATGCCCGTGTTTCTCAAGACCTTTGCCGTGAACCCGCCCAAGGATACTGTGCCTGGTGATATCCTGCGCGGATCTCTGTCGGCCAGCCCAAACACAGCTGACCTGCTGCTCGAGTACGTCGTGCCCAGCAAAGCCAACGAGGAGAAGCAGCCAGACGAGTCTTCCACCAAGAGCAGCAGCAAGAAGCAAGGCGATTCCAAGAAAAAGGAAGCCGAGGAATCGCAGGCTGACAAGGACCGCAAGGCGATGCAGGAGGCGATGCGCAATCTGAAGATCGAGTGGGTCAAGAAGGCCCAGGACCCCGACGTACGCACCGAGCTGATCAGGCAGCTCGAGGCTGAGCAAGCCAACGACACGCAGGTGCTTGCCTGCGCAGCTGGAGTCGCTGGACTGCGCGCGCAGGACACTGCCGACTAACGAGGCCACGAGCAAGATCACGCAGGAGACCGCCCTGCAGATTGTTGAGCTGGCTGACCGCATCGTTGCGCACACCAATACTTCCGAGCTCGCATCCACGCTCTACGGCAAGCCGGCCGAAGACAACAGCGATAAGGAGGAGCCGCACCAAGGCTGAGAAGGCCAAGAAGCTGCTGGTCAGTGCGCTGACTGCCAAATGCCGTGCGCTGGCTGTTCTGGCTGTGCCCACTGCAAACGTGTCGTCGGGCGGATCCGATGGCGGCGAGTTTGTCGATCCTTGCTGCTGAGGAGGAGGACGAGCGCAAGCTTGCGAGCTACGAGGCCGCGGTCAAGGAGCTGACGCGCTGGGCTGGCGATGACTCGCAGAACATCGAGTATCTGATGGCTGCGGTGGTTCCGCTGTACTCAACCAAGCAGCAGTATGCCCGGGCGCTGAAGCCGGTGGTCGAATGGCTCAACACAACAGCCCTGACTGACGCAACGGTCAGCGAATGGAAGACCATGGATCGATGTGCGCAACAAGCTGGTTGCCAAGCTGCAATGGTCGATGTGGGTCAGGCACTTTGACGACCATGGCGTTATGGCTATGCCAGCAGAGTACGCCGAGTTCTAGCGTTTCCGTGTCTCGTTTTTTATTAGAGCCTTCGCCACAAATCCCCTTGTTCAGCACGCCTTTGATTTTGATATCCCAGCCCGATTTCCAGCCAGCAGTCCCATTTGCAGACTGAGGGCATTGTGGGAGATCTCTGCAGGCAGGCAGCCAGTTGATGCAGCACCTGAGCGACGATCGCATCCCCTTTCTCAGTGCCAGGTATTAAACGCAACGGCGTAGCCCTGCCTTTCCTTCTCTGCTATCAACCTCAGCCCTTTTTCTTACCTCCAAAATTTCATAGCCCACTCTCATTTTCTACGCCTTTCATTACTTGTACAATATGCTAATGCGGGTCAGTCTGCGGAAGATGTTCTTCTCGGTCGGCGCCATTGTTGGCACTGTCTACCTGCTAAACATTTACGGCATACTAAGGTCCGACATGCTCAGGTCGGGACACTCGCGGGTCAACTATGAGCGCCAGCAAGCCGTGCGCGACGCCATGAAGCACGCGTGGAGCGGCTACCGACAATTTGCCTTTGGTCACGACGAGTTCCAGCCATTGACGCGCACGTTCAACTCAAAGTGGGGCGGGTGGGGCATTACGCTGGTTGACGCGCTCGACACGCTGAAGCTGATGGGCCTTGACGAAGAGTACAGCGAGGCAAAGCGGTTTGTCAGCGAACTGGACTTCCACAAGACCGAGCCTGGACTTCCAGATGCAGGTGTTTGAGATGACCATTCGCGCGCTAGGCGGGTTGCTGGGTGCCTACGAGCTTGACAACGACCCCATGCTGCTGAAGAAGGCGACCGAGGTCGGCGATGTTTTGCTGTGGGCGTATGATACGCCAACGGGCCTGCCAGCGTCGCGGCTGGACATCAACAATCGATTGCTGAGCGGCAGCACGCTGCTGTGCATTGCAGAAGGTGGCACCATGCAGCTCGAGTACCAGAAGCTGGCACAGCTGACCGGAAACGACACATACCGCAGGATGGCGGAGCGTGCTAGCAATGCGCTAGAGAATGGACAGCGCAAGTACAAGGGCCTGTATCCGACATATATCGATATCCACAGTGGCCAGTACGTTAACAACACGGCGCTGTCTGTCGGCGCCATGGCCGACAGCTTCTATGAGTACCAGCTGAAGCAGTATATTCTCAACGGCAAGCGCGAGCAAAAGTACAAGGACTGGTACGTGACATCGTCGGAGGCCGTCAAGGAGAAGCTGGTGAGGACCGCCTGGGGCATGAAGTACATTGGCCACTGGGATTACAACGAGTCGCTGTTTGTGCAAGAAATGCAGCACCTCACATGCTTCTACCCAGGCCTGTTGGCATTGGGGGCGCGTGTGCTTGACCGTCCTGAGGACCTCCGGCTGGCTGAGGAGATCACCGAGACATGCTACCTGTCATACCGCAATATGCCGACCGGGCTGGGTCCCGAAAAAGTTCATGTTTGCCCCCGCTCAATCGCCTGATGGTCGCGATCAGCCTTTCCTGGCCCAGTGACCCCCGCTACATCCTGCGCCCGGAGACTCTCGAGAGCATCTTTGTGCTCTACCGGATTACTGGCGACGACAAGTATCGCGAGTGGGGATGGAACATCTTCATGGCCATCGAGAAATACGCTCGCACACCCTACGGATACGCAGCAGTGCGCAACGTCGGCGAAAGGTTGGTTCAGGAATCCAACTGGGAAGACTCGATGGAGTCGTTCTTCCTGGCCGAGACACTGAAGTATCTGTATCTGCTGTTTAGTCCGCCCAACCTCATCTCACTCGATGAGTATGTGCTAAACACCGAAGCTCATCCGTTCAAGATCATAAAGTAGCCCTCAGGTTCCTGGGTTAGACAGTACAAGCCCACACAATTTTGCGATTATCAGATTTCTGTAAAGTCCAATCGCTACTGTCAGGATGTGTTTGTTAGAAAGCATGCACTTGCTCAGCTCAAGGAAGAGTCCAAGCACGATCCAACGTCAAAGCAGCATCGCTTCTAGCCAGTACTCTTGGCACAGTGGCATCAGCAATGAAACAATTGTTCCAAGAGCAGAAAAGCATATCCCAACGCTATGGCTAGCATGAGCAATGAATATATTTGCGTGTCAAGATGCGCCTGGTGCGTGATATCGGCCAATGATCACTTCACCCAGTGCTGCAAGTCTAGAAACTAGCAGCCTAACTTGCCTGCATATTCTCTTGCCGAGCAGTTGACAGCTACACAGGGATATATAAGATTGATGGACTCTAAACCTCTGTAGCTGACCCAGATAGCCCCACAAAAGTTCACTGCGTTGGCGGTCATGTCTGGCGTGCGTGTGTCAGTTCCAGATCCGAGAATGCATCTGCTGAAGAATTGGAGTTTTAAAATCGCTCGATAGTGGTGATGTGAGGCCAAAAACAAAGAGCACATATGGAAGCAGGAACGGACCAGTGTAGTTATCGTTCATGGCAGCGCACAAACCAGCTGCCAGATGCAACCTGTGTTGGTTCAAGATCGATTTGATGTTGGAAAACCACACCACCTTCTCGATCGGCCTGCCGTGCTAAGTTCAGCTGGTATGCCCGGCTGGTGGTCTAATGGTTTGGGTTGTATCAAGTCTATTCTCGATTGAACACAGTTAGTGATATCAAGGGTTTAAAACAAACAGCATGTAAAGGTACAGCACTACAGCTCGAGCTCGTATGGCAGTGTATTGTTGGTGTGCTCGCTGATCCAGCGCAGCACTTCAGTATACCAGCGCACCGAGTTGCCATTATGGTTGGTCCAGTGGTCCTCGTCAGGGAAGTACATCAGACGGGCAGCAACACCCTTGTGTCTGAGAAGCGTGAACGGCCCGATCGAGTTGTCGACAGTCAGTCTAAAGTCCTTCTCGCCCTGAATGAACAGCGTCGGGGTCTGGAACTGGTCAGCAAAACGCTCTGGGTTCCACTTTTCGTACATTGCACGGTCCGATCGCTTGTAGGGCACGCCGTTGAAGTCATGCTCGGGGAACCACAGCTCCTCAGTCGAGTACCAGAACATGGGCGCGGAGAACATGCCGTCATGGTTGACCAGGGCCTTGAAGCGCCGGGTATGGCCATTGAACCAGTTCATCATGTACCCGCCGTACGAGGCCCCAAGGGCCACCATGCGATCCTTGTCGACAAAATCGTAGTGCTGGATCAGGTAGTCTAGGCCCTTCATCAGGTCCTCGTACGGGTATCCGCCCCACTGCAAGCGGATGGAGTCGGTGAAATTCTGGCCGTATGTCGGCGAGCCGTGGAAGTTGACTTGGACAGCGACAAAGCCAGGCGCTGGCATACATGTTGGGGTTCCATTGGGCATAGCTAAAGGTATGCAGGTTGGCCTGCTGCGGGCCGCCGTGGACCAGATAAGCAACCGGGTATTTCTTGGACGGGTCAAAGTTGTGTGGTTTGACCAGCCAGCCGTGCACCTTGTCACCACGGGCACCGGAGAACCAGAAATCTTCGGCGTCGCCAACATACACATCGCGCAGCTTGTCCTGGTTCACATCAGTGAGCTGCCTCAGCTCCTTGGAGGATGTGTCGAGGACATGGATGTTGGTGCACTTGTTAGTATCGCCGTGAGTCAGCAGCAGCTTGTCCTGAGACAGCCGCCTCAGGCCGCCCGCCGTGCCACGCTCAGTCAGCTTATTGCGCTGGCCAGTGGCAACGTCGATGGTATAGACAACGTTGTGGCCTTTATCGCCGACGATGGCAAACAGGGTACGCGCATCGCTCGACCACAGCAGCGAGCTGGGAGTCAGATCCCAGTCGCGGGCAATTGACGTGGTCTCGTTCTTGGCCAGATTATGTATGTAGATGCGGTTGATATCGGCTTCATACCCACCCGTCTCCATCTGCAGCCAGGCAAGCAGCTGGCCGTCCTGCGAGAATGTTGGTCCGCTGGCCATGCCGTCGACATTGCCAGTCAGAAGCTGCAGACTGCTGCCAGAGGTATCGACTACATAAACATCGACGTCGGTAGACGAAGTCATGTCATGTTTTGGCTTGCGTGTGACAAAGGCGGCCCGCGACCCGGCTGTGTCCACTGTATATTCGTCGACGCTCCAGCGGATCATCGGGTCGTGGTAGGCTGGCAGACCGTGCATCAGGTTGGTCTCGTTGCCAACCACCCACGCCAGCCGCTCGTCGGTGCTGCCCGGACGTGTCAGGGGAGCGACAAACAGTGTAGATTTGCGCAGACCCATCCACTCGTTCCAGTGCCGCGGCCACAGGTTATCATAGATCTGGGCCGAGTCAATCTTGTGCTTCTCAGCATCCTGCAGCTCGCGGGTCTTGTGCAGGGCACAGTCTGGGTATACGTCGGCGATGAACGCCAGCAAACCAGACTCCTTCAAGTACTTGACCGAAGAGATGTCAATGGGCGGTGCAAAAACCTCGGTCGCGTTGGCCCCCTCCTGCAGCGGCTGCTGGTAGAGCACGTTCTTGTGTATATACCCGAACGAGGTATCGTCAAACCACAGCGGGCTGGTGAACGAGCTGCCGATCGCATCCTCGGTCAGCCGAGTGATGTTGCCCGAGGCCAGATCCAGCAGATTGATAAAGGTGGCCGACTTGTTCTCGTCTTGGTTGTAGTGCGATTGCGTGAATAGCGCCTTGGTGGAGTCGGGGGAGACCACTGCTGCGCTGGCCCGGTTGAGCGAGTGGAAGAGACGGATATCCAATGGCTTCTTGGCCGAGGAGGCTTCGTTGTCGGCAGCATGCACAACTGCTGCTGGACCTGAGCAGGCAGAGCGTCAACACAGGTTATCTGCAGTGCTTGTCTGACCGCCATAGTGGAAGAAAAGAAAACGAAAATAAAACGAAAACGAAAACGAAAACGAAAAGAATAAAACGCAAACGCAAACGCAAACGAAAAGTGTAGCTAGCGGAAACAAGAGATATGACGAGGATCCAAACCAAGGAAAGAGAGCCCATGGACCACAGCCCGTTTCCTTTATTAGCTGCGGGATGTCAGCGCCTGCACGCACCCTTGAGGGTGCTTTTCCGGCAGGCAGGTTCCATTTAATTACTAGGAATAAAAGAGAAAATTGCCAGTCCGCGCTGACTGGCACTGTAGTCCAATAAGCGCCTGACGTAACAAACTAGGGAGCAGACTGCGGCTACACGAGCTAGAAAATTTGTCCGCCGTGAGAACACCGAATAGCTGCAATCAAGCCGTGGGAATAGCCGAGGAAAAACTTGTCCTACTACTACTACTGATTCTAGGGCAACATACTAACGACCATGCATAGCAGGTTGACAGGCCAGTAGACAAGACACAAAAGAGGGTACACTAGACTCGAGTAGTGGTGGAAGTCCGAGAGGAATATTCTGAACGGGCTCATCCACACGCTGTGCGCACCGAGGTGCGTGCGTGCCAGCGTCAAAACGCTGACAGGTGATACAGCCATCAGGACCAGCAATGTCGCAATCCGCACTGCCTTTGAATGGCTGCCAACCGACCGCGTCAGCAGCAGCGGGAGGCCAGTGGTTACAAACACAACCAATGCCAGACTAAAGTTCATCACCGACAGACTTCCCACGACCACGGCTACGTACAGCTCGACAAGTGCCTTGAGCTGGCGCCAGTCCACACGCGTGTTGTTTTCCTTGAATATAGTCAGAGATATGAAGCACCATGGACGACGACGCCAGAGCCATGGTAAACACGTATGCTGTTGATGTCGTGTGTCGGATCATCGACACAGGTACCACCAACGGCACCAGGAACAGGACGGCGCCCACAGCATGCACCCGCAGAATCGTTGCCATGCTCGTAGGCCAGCGATGTGCGCAAGGAAGCCATAGTATGTGTTGATCCGCGGGATACGTGTGCGCGGGCTCTCGTCGCGCATCGCGTCCAGTGCCCTGCATCCACCATAGGATGCATAGCCTGTACCAGCAGACTGGCCACCATCAGGCCAACCGCCGGGATATAGTCGCCAATCGAGATGTAGCGTCTGTTGGCGGGCAGAATGTAGAAAAAGAACGACTGGTGGAAATGCTCCAGCAGGTTGTTGAGGCTACGCAGCGTCGACTCCAGCGTCCGCCCAAGATTGTGCATCACCCATGGATACGGCATGCGCGGGACTCCAGCTGATTCGTCGATCTTATCGTGCTCATCGACAATGCCTGACAAGGTCAGCGCATCGATGCGGTAGCGAAGGAACGGCGCGTGTACGCCGACCGAAGACCCGAATGGCCTGGGCCGAAATCTGGCCCAGCAGCAGCTTAGGCAGCGCGGACATAGCCGTCCCACCAGCTCTGGTCATCAACTGTCTTTTGGCCATGGAGGAATCGCTGGCATGCGCTCGATCGACGAGATGGTCTGTACGATGTTGATGAAATCGAGATTCGGCAACTGGCCTGTCTTGCCCTCAAAGTACAGCCCCATGCCCCTGTATTTTGTCGCTGGCGGCAGCTCCAGACTCATAGGCAGCCTGAATAATCCCGCTCCGCACAAACAGGCCGGGCTCCTTGCCGTGGTAAGCGCGCAGCCACTTTTCGATACCAATCTCGCCTGCATCGGTGACTACCAGGATGACGTCTTTGGCCCAGTACACCTGCTCCTGTGCATACTTTGCCATACCCTGCCATCAGCCGCACCGCGTTCAGGTTCGTCTGGTTGTCAGATGTGCGCCAGGACGCCGCAAGCAGCAGTGCTTCAACGCCGTCGCTCCGCGGTGCCCTCAGGATCCCGTGCACGTTGATGCCACGGTGGTTTCCGACGCCCTGGACCTCGTCGTATTCGAATCGGTGGATCTGTGTATCAAGACCCAGATCGTCAAACACCGAGCTGACCGCCTGCGCTTGCCGCTCGCTAACTGTCGTCGATATGCATGTGTGCCAGCATCGCGCCTGTCAATCTGGCTCATCGCCTGCGTGTCGCTTTGGGAGCCGAACCCGGTGTCGGCTTGTGCTGGCATCATGGCGTTCTCTGAAAAGTACGCTCGACGCGCCATATTCTCCAGCGGCAGCGCCAGAAGCCAGAGAAGCCCGACGAGCAGCAGCGGGTAGCTCAGGTATTGGCTGTACCGCCGCGCGAATGTCAGTAGCGGTGAGCCCTTCTCACCCTGACCCGATAATACAAGTCCCATTGGAAGCTGGCGGTAGATTGTGTATGCGTGTGAGAGGATTGAAAAGGCAGAATGCGGAATGGCAAGCAAGCAAGAAAAGCGTGTTTGTTTTGTTAACCAGCCAGCGAGGAGCTGAGAATGTGGCCATCACCGCTGATCAGCAGTCGCATAATTTCCAGATCACTGATCGTGGGCTGCCGTATATTGGCTGGAAATATTCAAAGCATGTCTGCGGGGGGAGGCTGATGTGGAGAGCGGCAGGCAGGGCTATAGCCTGTTGTCTAGCCACACCTATGCGATCATGTCTAGAGCACTGGTCGCGTGCTCAAGTCCCCTGGAGAGAGACACTGAGCAGCATAAACGGCAACGCATCAGCCTCTAGCTTCTTCTGATTCTCTCGATGCTCCTGTACTGACGTTCTCGCTGCTGTTTCCTCTGTAACACCATTGTCTATATACCTATCCGCAAACAGCATGTCTGCATTACCCAGCAACACATCCCAAATCATTCACAGCAGCCCTATCGAGGAAAAGGGCATACAGCCGCCTGGGATGCCCGACTATGGCGGCTTCCCCTACGGCCAAGATGTAGGCATGCCTGGTCAGATCCAGATCATCGCACCACCTCCTCAGTTCCGTCGCTTCGGCAATGCTGCAGCCCTGGGCCTGATCACCTTCGGCATATGCACTGTCCAGGAGTCAATGATGGTAGCAGGGAATGTCGGTAGGATACGGCCGCGGTACACGCGGCATGACTGGCCAGGCCATTGCTGTTGCCGGCATTGCGCAGCTCTTTGCAGGGCTCTGGCAGATCGCCAACGGCGACACGTTCGAAGGCGCTGCGTTCTCTTCATTTGGCTCGTCGTGGCTTGCCAAAGGCCTTGGCATGGTGCCAGGGATCGGCGTCATCGACTACCAGGCCAATGAGTCGCCGCGGGTTGCGCGTCGCCAGAATGGTATCGTTGGGCTTGCATGGAGCATCTGGGTGCTAATTTTGCTGGCAGGCAACGTCAAATCGCACTTTGTCAATATTCTCATGTTTGTGACGTTGAATCTGCAGCTGGACTTTGGCTGTGCGGGCACATGGACCAACAACGAGAGAATCACCAAGGCGGGCGGGTGGTTTGGGTTCTTCTGCGGATTGACAGCCATGTACAATGCGGCTTCCATCCTGCTCAACGAGGAGAACTTTTGGTGCAATGTGCCGGTGGGCAACTGGTATAACCCAGACACAAAGCTGGACGAGGAGGCTGAGGCAGGGTTCTGACAAGCACGGTTCGCGTAATATCGCATCTTCCACTCTCACCTCAGCTATTTGTCAATACACATTCCAATCGTCGCGGACCAGGCTCTAGCATCGGCGGCCACATGGCTACCCCCACCCACAATGCGGCATACGACGATATTGTTCGAGCGCACCCACAAGTCTGGGCGACGTCGGTAATCAGGTGATTCAATTATCGTGCCCGGCCCAGCCGACGAGTTGCGGCGACATGTTTGACACCAGCCTTCCTTGCTCCAAAATATCTTCCTACGATGCTGGCGACACGGAGAATCATCCCCAGAATGCTGCTGCAGAATGTGCGCAGCTATGCAGCCAAGAAACCAAGCCCAGAAATCGCCGAGCTCACACGGTCGTTGCAGCGCAAGCAGCTGGTCCTCGACCACTTTGACATTCCCGGCAAATACCAAAAGTTCTTTACGGGCCGGCTGCGTAAGCGCGAGACCAGGCGCATGGAGCGGCAGCTCGAGGACAACAAGCAGACGGCCGCCGGCGACCTGAAACGGGTCAGTGCAAAATCGGACTCGTTCGACGAGGAGGTGCAAACCCGCCGGCAGCTGGCGCTGCGCAAGCACATTCTGCGGATCCTAGGAGCACCACCTGTCGTCGGACCAGCTGCCTGTTGCGCCAGCTGTCGCTGCTGTATTGGGAGATTACCGATGTGAGTAGAGAGAATGCTGTACTATTTCTGGACACAATCCGCTGTTGCTAATCGATGGATGGGTGCACGATAGGTGATTGTGTCGTTCAACCTGAAAAGCGTTGTGTGCTGCTACAAGATTACTGCCAGCACGAAGGACGAGGGCATCAAGCCGGTAAGTGTTTGCAAGGCGCCGATTTGTGCAACCGTGAAAGTGACGGCATTTTTTCTCACAGACGCTCTGCTTCCCCCGTTGACGTATAGTACCAGATGCGCAAGATCGTCGACGAGTCGACCGAGTACCTCAACGCCGTTGTCAACCAGAGGCTCAAGGCGCCAGTGCGGATCCGGTTCCGGAACAGGCACGCCGACGGCCAAGCTGCTGGAGCAGATCGAGTCGCATGTTGGCTCGGCGCCAGAGCCAGAGCCGCCCGCGGACCAACAGAAATAGGACCAGCACTCCAAAATATGCGCTCATTCTACTGCTTGTGCTTTAATTGGAATTCCCAGGACCTATAAATAAACGGTTCGTTTTGGGAACTGGATCGGCCAGAGGCGCTCAGCCCGCCAGTGAGAATAGCAGCGAATCAGCGGGCAGCTTTGCAAGGTCTTGCGACCATTTGAAAAAACAAAAAGCACGTTTGTCCCTGGTGGTGCTGCTGCCCGGCCTCTTAGTGAATAGACCCAATCATGCAGCGACATTGCATGAGAGCAAAGAGTGCAGCCTGAGCGCAATGCCAGGGGCTGCCAAGGAGAGGAGGAGGAGGAGCCGCCAGATGCGTATAAAAGAGCAGACCCAGCGGGCGTCTGGCTGCTGGTTCCTCTCCCAACTTTTCTCTTCTGTATCTGCATACCAACTTTTCTAACCCCGGCGCTCCCTGCATTCGTCAAGCCTTTCAGCGGAAACCCCTGTAACAACACCAAGCCTCGTCCACTCGCACCAGTCTATTCTTTTTCCTCTTCAACAGGTACGTTATCTGGAGCCCTGTGGGCGCTTGGGCCGTCCCTTGTCCATGTGCTGTAGGAAAGCCACCCAGCGATTGTTCGTTGCTCTTTGGCTATCATCGGCATCCATCTCTTATCAGCCTGGGTGTTGTTTACTCCTGCTGCTCTTGGGGTCAGGGGAGATTTGCTCAATGCGCTCTGGCTCACATACCCGGTGGTGGGTGAGGGCTGCTATCTGGGTCGCAAGGACTGCAATCCGCTTCCCTATTGCACCCACGCTGGTCGCGGGCAGCGGACGGGCAGCACGCTTCCCCAACAATCATTACAGAGACATGCGTGCGCTGATGAAGGGCTCGCACGACCCTCTCCATATCTCTGGGTGGCTTTTTCGTGCTGCTGTATCAGGGCTACATCGCTTGAGCACTTTTTTTACCCACACTCAACCGGAGAGAGCACATATATGCTCGCTTTGTCTTGGTGTTATTGTGGCCCAAAAAACCCCGCTGACTTGCTTCTAGGCCAGTGCGCTCTACGAGTTGAAATGCCTGATGCACATTCTCCAAGCGGCTGCTGACGTCTTTGTGAGGCGTGGTGGTGCTTCCCCCCGTGTCTCACTATACTTGCCCAGCTTCCCCTCGGCGATTTTCTGGCCTGTGGGCAGGTGCCATGTGCGAGCAGCAGCGCTGCAAAGCGCTGTCATTATCACTCCCCACTCAGCGATTTGCTCGTGTGGCCCTTTTCTCTCGGGGCAGTCCGCTCAAGATCGTTTTTACTGGCTGTGCCATGCTGCGAGCACTGTCTGCATGCGCTCAGCTCTGTGGTGGAGACTAGCGCGTATAAAAGGACCGCCAGGCCCCAGTCGATCTTCCTGACTCGCCAGACCCACACATTCCCTAGCACATAGCAGCCCGCACCTCCCCTTTTTCTCTCTTCCTTGTCTATTGCATTTTAGAGTACTTGCTGCTAACTCCACACACCATTTTCTGCTTCTCGTAGACAGCCTCCCTTTTTGAACCATGTGCGGAATCTTTGCCTACCTGTCATACTTTGTTGAGAAGGACCGCAAGTACATCACCGACACTCTGCTCAACGGACTGTCGCGCCTCGAGTACCGCGGGTACGACTCGTCGGGCATTGCCATTGCCGGCGATACCGAGGAGGAGACCGTGATCATCAAGCAGGTCGGCAAGGTGTCGGCCCTCCGTGCGCTGGTCGACTCGCAGGACCTCGACATGAGCAAGACCTACAGCGTGCAGACGTCGATCTCGCACACACGCTGGGCCACGCACGGGCAGCCGTCGCCGGTCAACGCGCACCCGCACCGGTCGAGCCCCGAGAACGAGTTCACGATTGTGCACAACGGCATCATCACCAACTACAAGGAGATCACGACGCTGCTGCGCAACAAGGGCTATGTGTTTGAGACGGACACGGACACGGAGGTGGCAGCCAAGCTGCTCAAGTATGTGTTTGACTCGCAGCGCGGCAACCCGATCAGCTTCCCCGACCTGGCCAAGGCGGTGATCAAGGAGCTGGAGGGCGCCTTTGCGTTCCTGATCAAGAGTGTCCACTACCCAGGCCAGATCATCGCTGCCCGCCGTGGCTCGCCGCTGCTGATCGGAATCAAGACCGCCGAGAGCCTCAATGTCGACTTTGTTGATGTCGAGTTTGCCGAGAGCACCACCAGCGTTGCCGCATCGAGCATCAACGAGGAGAAGGCGCCAGCCTACGCCAAGCGCGCGCAGTCCCGCACCTTCACCCGCGCCGACGGCACCAGCCAGCCGCTCGAGTACTTCCTTGCGTCGGACCCGTCGGCCATCATCGAGCACACGCGGCGCGTGCTGTACCTCGAGGACGAGGACATTGCGCACATCAGCGACAAGGGCGACCTGCACATCTACCGCATGCGGCGTGACGACGGCATGTCGTCGATCCGGTCGATCAAGACGCTGGAGATGGAGCTGGCGGCCATCATGAAGGGCAACTTCCCGCACTTTCATGCTCAAGGAGATCTACGAGCAGCCCGAGTCGGTTGTCAACACCATCCGCGGCCGCGTCGACTTCTCCAAGCACAACGTTGTGCTGGGCGGCCTGCGCAACTACCTGGCCTCGATCCGCCGCTGCCGCCGCATTGTGTTCTGCGCCTGCGGCACCTCGTACAACTCGTGCCTGGCCACGCGCGCCATCTTTGAGGAGCTCACCGAGATCCCCGTGTCGGTCGAGCTGTCGTCCGAGTTCCTGGACCGCAAGTCGCCCATCTTCCGCGACGACGTCTGCGTGTTTGTGTCGCAGTCGGGCGAGACCGCCGACACCATCCTGGCCCTGCGCTACTGCCTGGAGCGCGGCGCCCTGTGCGTCGGCGTCACCAACACCGTCGGCTCGTCGATCTCGCGCGAGACCCACTGCGGTGTCCACATCAACGCGGGCCCCGAGATCGGAGTTGCCTCCACCAAGGCATACACGTCGCAGTACCTGGCGCTGGTCATGATGGCGCTGCAGCTGGGCGAGGACCGCATCTCAATGACCGACCGCCGCCGCGAGATCATCAACGGCCTGCGCGAGCTGCCCAGCCTCGTCAAGGAGGTGCTGGCGCTTGACGAGAGCATCAAGGAGCTGTCCAAGAGCCTGTACCAGCAGAAGAGCATGCTGGTGCTGAGCCGCGGCTTCCAGAGCGCCACCTGCCTCGAGGGCGCTCTGAAGATCAAGGAGCTGTCGTACATCCACTGCGAGGGCATCATGGCCGGCGAGCTCAAGCACGGCCCGCTGGCGCTCATCGACGAGAACATCCCCGTCATCATCATCATGACCAAGGATGCCTACTACCCCAAGGTGCAGAGCGCCTTGCAGCAGGTCCAGGCCCGCAAGGGCAAGCCCATCGTCATTTGCAACTCCGACGACGACAGGATCGACAGCTCGCTGCCCACCATCCGCATCCCCCACACCGTCGACTGCCTGCAGGGCATCCTGTCCATCATCCCCCTGCAGCTGCTGTCGTACCACATGGCCACCCTCAACGGCGTCGATGTCGACTTCCCGCGCAACCTGGCCAAGTCTGTCACTGTCGAGTAGTCCAACATCTTCCACACTATCCAATCTTTCTTCATATGCCTTTATAAACGCTAAATCATTGTCACTGGAAGGGTGCGCTGGACGCTGTGGATGCAATGAACGACTGCTTCAGCCGGCCAGCTCAGCACGTCCAGGCTGATCTCGCCCGGCGCATCCTTGCTTGCCTTCCTTCTTGGCCCTCTCCACATGCGCCATCAGCTTTTCCAGCGCCTCGCGGTAGTCCTGCGCCGTCGGATCGCTGCGTAGCCCGAGAACGGCTCCGTAGTCGCCGAGAAACATTGCCAGCCGCTCATAGATCACGCGCTCGTCAGGCGAGTTGGTGTAGAACTTTGTCAATGTCTCCGCTGCCTGGTACATGAACACCTTCTCCTTGTAGTTCCAGGCAACAATGCAGTGTGGCAATAATAGCAGAGCGACGTGTGACTTCATGGAGTGCAAATGCAATGGAGATATGCGACAGGTATGGATTGTCTCAAACGGCGAGGCGTGCACCTGCTTGTCCTGCATCCTTTTTAATGGGTGGCTTGCTGGTAGTAGGATACTAGCCACCCGCTAAAACATTCTGGTGTCTCGAGTGCTGCCCAGGGTCTTATCCCGCAGTGCGGTGTGGGGGGGGGTCAAACCCACACTGTCTGGTACGGACTCGGGTACTGTGCGGTGTGCAGCGCTTCAGGCACAGGACCATTAGCCTCCAACCTTGCAGTCTGAAAATGGAAAGGGGCGGGTGACGCGTGTCCCATCACCACAAACTGCTTGGCTCTCGGCGTATTCTGCAGCCTGTGCATAGCCAGCAATATCCTCTTTTCGTCACCGCCTTTATTGTTTTCTTTCTCGCACACCATGATTCTAGGATTATTAGCAACGCTCGGCTGGGCTCTGGGCCTGGTGCTGCTGGTGTTTTCGGTGGCCTGCAGTCCTCTACATAATCTCCGAGTGGGCTGAAGAGAGCCCCCGGCAGACGCGCAAAGCAATCCAGGTCTCGGTGTACATCGTCGACGCCCTGCACGCACTGACACTTGTCGACGGCATCAGCTGGTGGCGGGTCCTGGTATCGCTGGCCATCAACCACGTCTACACGCTCAACCTCCAGACGTTCCCGCTCGTCAACCTGGCCAGCCCGGGCTTTTTGGGGAGCTGCATACTGGCCATCGCTAACCATTTCATGTGGTTCTTTTACTTCATCGGGCATTTGGGGTTCCCGTTCGGCCAGGTATGCGCTTTCATGTTCTTCTGCGTCTGGATGGTACCCATCAGCCTGTTCATCTCGCTCATGCCTGTCGAGTCCTCGCTCCCCAACACGCAGGACAGCAAAAAGACCCGCCAGAACATGTTCAAGGCCGTCTTCCAGCGACTCAGGCGTGCAGACGAGCAGATTCTTCATGTAGAGTAAGACAAGAATATAAGACCTGTTTCCCCTTTTCGAGATCCACCCGTGGCCACTCCGGGCCAGCAGCTTGTCTTGCTGCATGTTGTCCTGTGTGTATATGCGTTGGCCGATCCTGCATGCTGTTCCACTCCGCGAAGAGCGCAGATGGTCAAATGACTGCATGGCAGACGCTTCCTCATCTTCCACCGCTGCGGTTTATTTGGCACAAGTGACCTGCCAAAAGAAGAATCAGCTGGGCGGGCTTTCTAAACTGCTCGGAGAAAGCGATACAGCAAGAGAAATCCGCCCCTCCCAATCACCCGTTCGCTCTCCTTGCGCTCGGCCACAAAATCAGCAAGGACAAAAAATCCGGTGGGGGGCAGACACCGCCTGGCGCCATTATTTAAGGCTTCTCGGCTGCTGCTCTCCGCCCTCGCCTCCTTCTCCCCACTCTCCGCTCACCTCCCCTCCACACCTCTTTTCTTTTATTTTTACCAGGCACGCCTTCATTCTAGTTTAATCACTCCTTCTTACGCTTTAACGCACACACACAATGGCGCACCACTCGTACTCTGTCGTGGTTCCTGGAACCGGAAACGATCAACGAAACTCCCACCCGCCGCCACCCGGCAGCGGCCAATGGCCTTATCGACTGTGCAGAGCCCGGAGTCAAGAACATCTACGATGGCCTGCTGCACGGCCTCAAGGTGCGCCCGGACACCAACGCCATGGGCAAGCGTGACGTGGATGGGCACCATCACCGAGGACAAGGTGGTGAAGCACAAGGTCAACGGCGAGATGACCTCGGTTACCAAAAAGTGGAGCTACTTCAAGCTCAGCGACTACAAGTGGATGACATACCGCCAGATCGCCGATTACACCAAGACCCTCGGCTCCGGCTTTCTGCAGCTTGGGCTCAAGTCTGCCAGCCGTGTTGTTGTCTACGCCCCAACCTCGCGCGAGTGGCAGCTGTGCGCGCTCAGTAAGTATCACCACAATCCAGCAGTTTGTTTTTGCTTTATTGTTGAGCCAGCTTGCCGATATTGCGTCAATTCTTTGTCTCTGGCCTGCTGCTTTCAAGGTGCTTTTTGCCTGGAGCTCTATCCGCCAGATCTGGAACTCCCCCTGGCTACAAAAAAGCCTTGGCAGTTTTATTTCTAATGCGTACTTTTCTGCGTTTATAGGCACGTTCTCGCAGTCGATGCAGATTGTCACTGCCTACGACACCCTGGGCGAGGAGGGCGTCCTGCACGCCATGAACGAGTCTGAGGCCGACCTGATCTTCCTCAAGGCCGACCAGATGCCCATCCTGGCCCGCATCATGGATCGCGTCGAAACCGTCAAGCACGTTCGTGTTCTTCCAGGACCTGTACGGCATGCCTAAGGGCTTGCGAGGAGGCCATCGAGAAGGCCAAGGCCAAGTTTGAGGTCAAGTCGCTCGAAGACGTCTATCAGCTCGGCGCCGACAATCTCGCCGAGCTCAACCTGGCGGATCCGGACGAGATTGCCATGGTCATGTACACCAGCGGGAGCACGGGCAAGCCCAAGGGCGTTCTGATCTCCCATGCTAACGTCATGTCCGTTGCCGGCGGAATCCACCAGTTCATCCCGCCCTACCTTGAATATGGCAAGGACGTCATTCTGTCGTACCTGCCGCTGTCGCACGTGCTGGCCTTCTTCGTCGACATGTACTGTCTGTATTCGGGACTTGGCATTGGATACGGCACCCCACGCACCCTCACTGACGACAGCGTCCGCGAATGTCTCGGTGATATCAAGGCGCTGCGGCCAATGGTCATGCTCGGCGTCCCCCAGGTCTGGAACACCATCCGTGCTGGCATGCTGAAGCAGGTCGACCGCAGCAGCTCGCTGATCCGCAAGCTGTTCTACGGATCGGTTGGCCTCAAAAACAAGCTGCGCGACCACCACCTGCCCCACAACTTCCTTGACGACATTGTCTTCAAGAAGACGCGCGAGGCCACCGGCGGCCGCTTGAAGTTTGTTATCACGGGCGGCGCCCCGATCAACAAGAACGTGCAGCGCCTGATGACCGCTGCCCTGTGCCCAATGATCCAGGGCTATGGCATGACCGAGATGAGCGGCCTGGTGTCGGTGCAGCTGCCATCCGACACTACCCTCGGCAACGTCGGCCCCCCAAGCCCTTCTGTCGAGTGCAAGCTTGTCGACGTGCCTGAGGCAAAGTACTTTGCCAAGAACAACCAGGGCGAGGTCTGGCTGCGTGGGCCGTCGGTCTTCAAGGGCTACCTGCACAACGACAAGGAGACCAAGGAGACCATCACCGAGGACGGCTGGGTCAAGACCGGCGATATTGGTGAGTGGACCGAGCGCGGCGAGCTGACCATCATCGACCGCAAGAAGAACCTTGTCAAGCTGGTCACCGGCGAGTACATTGCGCTGGAAGCCCTCGAGGCCACATACAAGAACTCGCTGTTTGTCAACAACATCTGCGTCTACGCTGACTCGCACATGGGCCAGCCGTGCGCTCTTGTCAACATCGACGGCAACCTGATTGCCCAGATGGCCGACGACAACAACATTCCATACCAGAACCCCTCGGAGCTCGCCACCAGTAAGCAGTTTATTGCCGCTGTGCTGTCTGATCTGCAGAGCGTCGCCAAGCACAACCACCTGGCCAAGCAGGAGACCCTTGCTGCTGTCAGCATCGATGCCGAGCTGTGGACCCCTGAGAACGGCATGCTGACTGCTGCCTCCAAACTCAAGCGCACGGATATCGTCCGCCACAACCAGGAGAACATTGATGCCATGGTGGCCAAGCTTACTGTTGACTAAACCCCCTGCTCGCATAGCTACTTTTCTTCTATCTCTAACACACAAACACACCAATCCTTATCCCTTTCTTTTCAACAGCCGTAGCCTCGTTGTGCGTCTGCCACTGTCACAAACTGCTGCAGAGGGAGATGATGACGATTCCAACATGGAAGTGTGGGACGATCACCACCATCCTTGTTGAGCAATGCATCAAATTGGCGATCGCCAATGCACGCTCAGGTGAAATAGACAACATTTGGTTTCTGCGAAATATGGCCGACCACCATTCCCCACCCCTTTCCCCAATACTCTATCCCCAATAACAACCCGGCTGCATTCAACCGCCGATGCGTCCGTGTTGCGCCTCCGCCGGAGAATGTGAGATTTCCGTACTCCTGTGTAACGGATGTGCAAACAATTTGTTGAGGAGATCGATGATGATAAAAGGTGACAGGGTCCTCGAAGGAATCCTCCCACATTCGTATCTCAGGCGCGATATTGTGACATTTCACATGCGGATGGTGTGAGCAATTTGTTTACCATTTGCCCATTTCACAACAGACAGCACTGTCCTGTCATCGATATAACAACCGAGGGTCAAATCACATGTGATATTTGAATTCACCAAACCATGTGTGCACCACTCAGAGCGCCCAGCAATAGTACTCTCAAACAGCATGTATGTTTGTGGAAAGCAACCGATACACGAAGTGTGAATCACAATATTCTACTCCATGAGTGCTTCGCCTAAAATCACTGTAAGTTGTGATGATAGGCAATACAAACTTTGGTAAATAATGCGAAAGCCGACAGCCAAATAGCGTCACCGGCACAAAAGAGTACAGCGCAGAACATGGTCAGCCAAAATCAACAGGTATCATAAGACTTATATTTATTTATGATTTTACTTCCTGTCTTCACAACATGCATTGAGGGTCAGATGGCCGAGCGGTCTAAGGCGCTGCGTTAAGGCCGCAGTCTCTCCGGAGGCGTGGGTTCGAATCCCACTCTGATCAGCTTAACCCTCTTTTTGCCGCATCCTTGTCAGGATGGACATAGATGTTCCCATTTTGCTGATCACTTGGATATATAGCAACAGCATTTCCACAGAAAGCAAGCTGCAGCGCATTTTACTTTTACATTAAGCTGCATATGCCGCCAACAGATATGACATGGCGTTATTGCAAGGTCTGGCAGTGGTTAGCAAATGAGCATGTAGGTGCTCTTTACAAGCTTCAGTACAATGTCACAAAAATAGCTCGAGAGTATAGTTCACTGCACCAGTGTGTGATTCCATTCCATGTTGTGCGGTGAACGATAACCCGAATCAATGATCAAATTATATAATTTGGATAGATTAAAAAAGATCTTTGGCGAAACTACGCACAAGATCATACCGATGAGTGCAAAAGGTAACAACCTGTCCTTCAGACGACCACGCCAGGACTCGAACCTGGAATCGCTTGATCCGTAGTCAAGCGCCTTATCCATTGGGCCACGCGGCCAAAGACAGACTTAAACCAATCCTATTTTTGTGTCATGTCGTAATCGGTCAACGGTTGGACCACGAAATGGTTACACATCTACGGGTTTTATTTATCTTCTCTTTTTTATCTTTTACTTCTCTTCTCTCCGTCGTCACATGCCGCTGTTCCGCTATCAAGACGGACCGCCCCTGACTATCGCCGGTCGAGCTAATGCCCATGAATGGATTCATGGCAATGTATCTGGCTCATGATGTCTACTAACAGATGGCCTCTGATGTGTATATATTGGGTCTATATGGATGTGGGAGCACTATCCTGTGGTCACCTGGTAGCTGATAGCAGCAAGTAGCATACTCCATTTGCTGAAGTCCATCCTGCCGAACGAGTATAAATATAGCCATGAGCAATGAGCAACATTAAGTTTTATTATCTACTTTTTAGTATATAATCTTATTAAGAATAGTTTACTGAGTTTTATCCTATTAAGTTTTCCAAAGTTAAAAGTTAGGACCATTACTGTCAAAGTTGTAGATTACTTTGCAGATTTCCACAAATAAGAGAAAGAGCTTAGTAGTTTACTATTTCACTGGGATACCTGTATTTCCCATGATTACTATTATTATTATTATAACTATTTATTTATGGATACCATTTTCAAGTAAGACCAGTGACTACTATATCTTTTGCAACTGACCCAGATAGTACTAGTAATTGACCTACTAATCAAGTCTCTCCTTCACCCCTTTTAAACACCACAGTATATCTATTATGCTCAACTCAGATGAGCATAAACATGATGAAATCTATATTTAAGATCAAGATCAAAATTAAGACCTAGGTTAAGACAATATTACACATGCATACAGTTCCACTTGTAATATAAACACAATTACACTGCCTTGTCTATGGAATAAGTCTGCCCTTTATGCTCCTCTTAGGGATCCTAACATAGGAATTCCTATTAGAGGTCATTCACAATCACTAAACTAGGTAAAAAATAGCTATAACTTTTAAAACTTTTTATTCTTTTATTTTTTTTGCACTTCTACAAAACTCCCATTGGCATCCTAAAAAATTTCAGTTGATACATAATTAATATGCTTCTACTGAGATAGAGGCTGGGTCATAAGAATCAACTGAAATTTTTCAGGATACTAATAGGGATTTTGTAAAAGTGCCCTTTCTTACTTTTTTGTTTATTTGTTAATCTAGTTGCTAACATCTTTTTAGCTATTACTAAACATTCTGATTTTTAAAATATTTATCAACTGCTAGCAATTGATTTATTGTTTAATAACTAGTTATTCTGATAATAGATATTTAGTTTCTTTAAACTTTCTTATTTGTGAATGGCCTCCATATATGGAGAAGTTAGACTGACAAGATAAGATAAGAACAATAAGCCTGAATATTCCTTAACTCAGAATCTGTTCCTAATATAACCTGTTACAATCCTGACCTTTTCTCCCTGATGTCTGAGCTCCAGTTCAAGCTCTTCTAGTACTAGCTCCTTTGCTAGTATAATATCACTATACCCAAGTGATAATATAATATCATGTCATAATTGGTCCATGGTCTGACCATGACAAAGTTACACAAAAACTGGACCAAATTGTTTCTTTTACCTCCATTCTTTTGCCACTGTTTCATTATCAGTGCTAGCCATCCCCGACTATCGCGGGTCAAACTGACTCCCACAAATGGATTCGATATATGTCTGACTCCTGACATCTACCAATGGATGGCCTCCGATATGTATAGTTTGGATCCATATGGATGTAGGAGCACTATCCCGTGGGCACCCGGCAGCCGATAACAGCATATAGTATACTCTGTTTACTGAAGTCCATCCTGTCAAATAAGTATAAATATAGCTATGAGCAGTGAGTAGCTTTTAGTTTTATTATCTACTTTTTTGCATACAATCTCATTGAAAGCAGTTTATTGAGATTTATTCTACTATGTTTTCCAAGTTATTAAGTCAGGACCGTTACAAGCAAGAAAAGCGAGACAAGCGACTACAATGTCCTTCATGACCGATCCAGACAGCGCTGGTAATCGACCCACTGATCAAGCCTCTTCACCACCCCTTTTAAAAACCACAATAACAACTGTTATGCTCAACTCGGATGAGCATGAACATGACGAAGCCCACCTGCGAGATCAAGATCAAGATCAAGACCCGGGCCAAGACAACGTCACACACGCACAAGGTTCCACTCGCAATATAAACACAAGTACACTGCCTCGTCTACGGAACAAGTCCGCCCTTTATGCCCCTCTTACGGATCCTAACACAGGAATTCCTATCGTATATGCTACACCTAAAGCGTAGCTAAGACACTCGTTGACTACTCCATATATATGGAGAAGTCGGGCTGACAAGACAAGACAGGAACAACAGGCCCCCGAATAATCCTTGACTCAGATCCTGTTTCCCAATATAACCCGTTACAATCCCGACCTTCTCTCCCCGACATCTGAGCTCCGGTTCGAGCTCTTCCGACGCTAGCTCCTTTGCTAGCATATTATCACTCCCGCCGAGCGATAACACAACACTGAAGTTTGTTTACGATCCCCGATAGTATAGTGGCGAGTACACCAGTCTGTCACATTGGAGACCCGGGTTCAATTCCCGGTCGGAGAGCTTTTTAGTATTCACATTTACTAAGCAGCAAATTTTTTTTTATAAAAGTCAATTTCTCAATGATTTCAAGAGCAATATGCATGCAACTACATGAAATAGATTTATATATGGTATACACTACAAGTTAATTTTGCTACAGGCAATGCACATCGCTATGAGAAATTATTTAAGATTTCTGATGATTCTTATTTTTGTGTTACTAATATATACTGGGTGGTAAAATTAGGTCACAAAAAATTTTTTCAACTTTTTGTTACTATATCTTTGTCATCAGATACTGTAGATACTTCCATTTGATATATGTTTGATAGGGCTTGACATAGTATAAACATATGGAGGTCATTCACAATCACTAAACTAAGTAAAAAATAATTAGAAGTTGTAAAACTTTTTGTTCTTTTGTTTTTTTTGAACTTCTCCGAAACCCCCTTTGGCATCCTGAAAAATTTCAGTTGATACACAATTAATATGCTTCTACTGAGATATAGGCTGGGTCACAAGAAATCAACTGAAATTTTTCAGGATGCTAAAGGGGGTTTCGGAGAAGCGTCTATTCTTATATTTTTGTTTATTAGTTAATCTAGTTGCTAAAATCTTTTTGGCCATCACTAAACATTCTGATTTTTAAAATATTTTTCAACTGCTAGTAATTGATTTGTTTTTTAATACTTGGTTATTCTGATACAAGATATTAAGTTTCTTTAAACTTTCTTATTTGTGAATGGCCTCCTATGTAGTCAGATGTTCTCTAAACATTATACTTCATATGGTATTGAAGCAATAGTAGTAAACTAGAAAAATTGGAGAGCTAAAAATTTGACTCACTTTGACTTCATATTGCTATTTCTATACCTTATCAGTTTTTGAATAATGTGAAATCTCTGCCCATAACTCTACTGCACTCCCTCTTCTATATTAATATCTCATTCATAATGTTGCTTAACAACACATGGTATTATCATATATTTAATATACAATGAAAAAATATGAAGGAAAAGTTCAATGCTTTAGCAATGCCCCTATACTTAAGGATGTTGAATGCATAGTTGATACTCATGTGACTAGTATTCAACACTAAGGAGAAATGAGTTTGATAGCTAGCTCATAGAAGGAATAGTCAACTATAAATTATGTACAGTGATACTTATGCTCTCCATTGAAACATTATAAATCTATGATGTGATATTTTTATAGCATTATTATATTGGAGGTCATTCAGAGTTAGTTATCTGCACAACAATTATTTATATATGTTGAAACTATTGGCAATTTCAGTGAAATAAAAATTTCACCCAAACTGCTATTGGCATCTTAGAAAAGTTTCAGTGAACATAATTTCAACCAGAAAGAAAAAACTTTGCATATTTGGGGTTAATTATCATTAGGCAACAAAAGTCAATATCTCAATAGATATGGCTAAGCAACCACAAGGAAATTATGTTTACTGAAACTTTTCTAAGATACTGATGGCAGTTTGGGTAAAATGGCAAAAAAATATTTATATTTTTAAAATTAGATATACACATAAAAACATTCTGGACACAACAATTATAAATATCTGTTCCAAAAATATCTAGTAGCAAAAAATGGCTCTGAAAACAATTATTTAAATATCTATCTAACAAAATTATAATTTACTAAAATTTATAAGTCTAGGAATGACCCCCATTGATTGGTAGAGAGGGTACTACTGTGGCTATCCACTCTATACTATGAGATATCTATATGTAACCTCTGTGCCAAATAATAAGTAATTTATTATAAATCACAAATTTTGCAACTTTCTTAATCCTTCTTTAAGCAGCTTCTTACGATCAAAAACATATTAGATCAAATCAAATGTACTTACTATACAAAGCATATGCCCCACAGGTGACAGTGAGATTGAAATATCTTAATGAATATACTCTATTCTGTGAACATTGGGAAGAAATCTAGAATCATAGAAAATCAGAAAAAGTATATTCTTAGTTTAGTGTAGTGTATCTCTATACAGCTATCGTCATTGCTTCCTTAGTAGAGGTGGATGTGACACACTGACCAGTGTGTATATGATGATATAAAACATACCTTGATTACATACCTATGATAACCAGTAGGAGGGTGCAAAGATTATGTCTATAAAAGTCATTATTACATAAATGGCAATTTGGGCTACAAGTTAGCTAGATATGTATCCTGTTTCTATTGGACAATGATCAGTGGCATCCCCTATATATGATGCGCAACTCACTTATAGGGTTTCATTATGAGTATGATCTGATAAAGACCAGAAGTCATCATTTTTAGCACCTACATTGCGTTGGCCTAGGAAATTATATATAGGTAAGTAAATGAGACTGTTTGTACATAGCTAGTGAACTCGATGCCTGGGTGTATCGCTGCGGTCAAAAAAGCCTATGGTATCTATGCTAGTTGTTGAGAAATAAATCGGCGAATTTTTGTGAGCAAAATTGAGTCAAAAATTTTATTTTAAAAAGTCAATTTCTCGATTACATCTAGACCAATAAGCATGCAACCACATAAAATAGAATAGTGCATGGCATACACCACGAATTAATTTTGTCAAGAGTAACGCATATCACTATGAGAACTTATTTAAGTTTTCTGATGGTTTTTATTTTTGTGACTCAATTTTGCCGCCCAGTGTAGTATGAATTTGAAGCATTGCAAAAAACATTCTGGAGGACCTGGGTATCGATCCCAGTGCCTCGCGCATGCTAAGCGCGCGCTCTCCCATTTGAGCTAGACCCCCATCTGTGTGTTATCGCTCGGCGGGAGTGATAATATGCTAGCAAAGGAGCTAGCGTCGGAAGAGCTCGAACCGGAGCTCAGACGTCGGGGAGAGAAGGTCGGGATTGTAACGGGTTATATTGGGAAACAGGATCTGAGTCAAGGATTATTCGGGGGCCTGTTGTTCCTGTCTTGTCTTGTCAGCCCGACTTCTCCATATATATGGAGTAGTCAACAAGTGTCTTGGCTATGCTTTAGGTGTAGCATATACGATAGGAATTCCTGTGTTAGGATCCGTAAGAGGGGCATAAAGGGCGGACTTGTTCCATAGATGAGGCAGTGTACTTGTGTTTATATTGCGAGTGGAACCTTGTGCGTGTGTGATGTTGTCTTGGCCTGGGTCTTGATCTTGATCTTGATCTCGCAGGTGGGCTTCATCATGTTCATGCTCATCTGAGTTGAGCATAACATGTGTGTTATCACCTGGCCCAGGTGATAATGAAGGAGCCGAATGGAAGGAAGAGCTTGAGTCAGAGATGGTTCTATTCAGGAAATCAGAGTCAAAAACGGGATCAGAGTTGCTTGAATCTATGTGCATGTATAAGATGTGCACTTATATATACCAATGCATACTTGAGCTATGGTCTCGGGGCTGCATGGACAATAGGAATCCCTATAACTGGGTCGACTATTGTCGCATGGGAATGAAACTGGTCTTGTAGGCTTGAGACTGAAACAGAAGAAGAGATGCAGGCCAATCATGGTTCTCGCAAGTCTTGATCTTGATCTTGATCTAGGAGCATATCTGCAACATGTTCATGATCATCAATGATGGGCATAACATCATCCCCCTCTTCAGCAGCGGCCCTACGCATTCAAGGTAGGGCTGCCCAGGGACGACAAGGCAGGACTCGATTTATCAGGTAAGCATATCAGATTCGGTTACCATGGTATCAGCTCTTGAGTGGGAGGTCATTGTAGTCCAATAACTCATATGTTGAGTTCAGGAATATATGCATAATTCGGAATGGACCTAGCCATTTGGGCTGGAACTTGCATGGGTTCTTATAGCGGATCATAACCCAATAATTGACTTCGAAGGTTCTTGGTGTCAAAGAGGCAGCTACATGCTCTGCGGCCTTCCTAGCTACAGCTGTAGTGTGCTTCTTCACTTCGAGTCGGGCTTGTGCAAGTTCATCGAGGACTTGCTTATAGCATTTGATTATGAGCATTGGCTGCTGGTTATCTTAGTCTAGCCAGAGTTTGGGATTCACAACACCACCAGGGATCTTCGGTTGGACTCTGTACATCAGGAAGAATAGCAAGTATCTAGTTGTGTTGTGGGTTCAGACACAGGCAGCGAACAGTGCTTGTGGCAGGAACTTGTCCCACATGTGGGTTTTGCCATCGCACATCTTCAACAACATCTTCCTAAGGATTCTGTTCAGGCATTTGCACTTACTGTTTGTTCTTGGGTGGAATGCCATTGTGCACAGGTATCAGACTTTCAAGGTAAGAAGGTAGTCTTCGATCACACAGCTCATAAATGCAGAGCTGCAGTCTGAAAGGATCTCATCAGGGCAACTGAAAGGAATCACAATCTCACTGTAGATGAAGTTTGCAACTGTTGCTGCATCAGAATGTTCATAGGCTTTGGCGATCAGCCAAGATGTAGCATAGTCAATGGCTACCAGGATCCAAGCATTATTGGCAGCTGTTTTCGGTAGTCTACCAATAAAGTCCATCCCCTATCTTTTAAATGGTTCCATTAGTGGTAGCAGGTGGAGTGGTTCAGACTTGCTATTGCAATCTGGGCCTTTAGCGATCTGATAAGTAGGGCATCTTTTGAGCCAAGATGTAATGTCAGTGGCCATAGATGGCCACCACCCCCTCTCCTTAAGGAAAGGTAGGACCATTGTAGCACCTAGGTGTCCAAGACACATGTGTGCAGACATGACTGTATCTGCACGCATCGCCAATAGGACATATGGGACTTTCTTGTCTTCCTCGATTCAGGAGGCCATTCACAAATAAGAAAGTTTAAAGAAACTTAATATCTTGTATCAGAATAACCAAGTATTAAATAACAAATCAATTACTAGCAGTTGAAAAATATTTTAAAAATCAGAATGTTTAGTGATGGCCAAAAAGATTTTAGCAACTAAATTAACTAATAAACAAAAATATAAGAATAGACGCTTCTCCAAAACCCCCTTCGGCATCCTGAAAAATTTCAGTTGATTTCTTGTGACCCAGCCTGTATCTCAGTAGAAGCATATTAATTGTGTATCAACTGAAATTTTTCAGGATGCCAAAGGGGGTTTCAGAGAAGTTCAAAAAAAACAAAAGAACAAAAAGTTTTACAACTTCTAATTATTTTTTACTTAGTTTAGTGATTGTGAATGACCTCCTCAGTGGAAAACAATGTCAAGATCGTCATCATACCAGAATGATGACTCATGCTTCTCAAGCAGGTGGAGGATGGCAGGAGAGATGGACTCTATGTCTTCCTTCTTGAAATACTGGTGATAGAAATATGGCCAGTCAGGGATGGTCTCACTGGTATCAGCCTTGGTGAGTAGCAGGTCAGGACAGTAGGAACAAGCATTAGCCACATCATTTTTGCGGCTAGGCTTATACTGAATGTGGACATCATACTCAGCCAACTCTTCCATATAGTGACTCAGGCATTTGGACAATGCTGTCTGTGTCGTGAAGTGCTGTAATGTTGCATGATCTGTACATACCTCCACTGTTTGACCATTATCCACAAGGTGGTGCCATGCACAAAGTGCATATAGGATCATGAGCATCTCATGTTCATGGGCTGGATAGCAGGTCTCTGCTGGCTATAGCTTCTGTGATGTGAATGCAATAGGGTATAGCGCTGTCATATCGGTAGCCTTCTAGAAAAGCACAGTGCCAGTAGCATAGTCAGATGCATCTGTTTCGAGAACAAATGGAAGTGAAACATCTGGGGCTCACAAAACAGGTGCTGTTGTCAGTGTAACCTTTAATGTATCGAATGCAACTTGGCATGCTGGAATCTAAGTGATTGGTGCTCTCTTAGTTGCAGTGCCCTGGAGCAGGTCTGTGAGCAGGGTGGCTCTGTATGCAAAGTTTGCCATAAGGCGTCAGAAATATGATGCAAGGCCCAGAAACTGATGGACATGTTGCACATTTTTGGGAACTGGCCATGCATGCACAGTCTCAAGTTTCTGTTTGTCTAGAGATATGCCATCTGCAGAGATAATGTGGCCAAGGAATGAAATGGTTGAGACAGTAAATTCATACTTGGCAGGGTGTATAAAGAGCTTTTCTACTCATAGCTTATCAAGGACCAGGCATAGATGTTTTTCATATTCACACATGTTCTTGGAATATACCAATATATCATCCAGATAGAGTAGGACAAACTCATCAATATAACTGGCCAGGATATGGTTCATCAGGGCTTGAAAAACAGCAAGAGCATTATGCAAGCCAAAAGGTAGGACAAGGTATTTGAACTTACTATAGTGCGAATTAAATGCTGTTTTTGGGATATCATCATCTTGGATGTGTAGCTGGTGGTAACCTGATCACAGGTCTAATTTGGAGAAGATTCAGGCACCAGCTAGCTGGTCTAGGCACTCATTGATGTGTGGCAATGGGTAGCCATTATGGTGGGTAACTGCATTGACTATTATATAGTCAATGCACAGTTGTAAGGATCCATCTGCCTTCTTAACGAATATCAGAGGGGCTCCCCATACAGACAAGGATGGTCAGATTAGCCCTCAATTTAGAAGGTCATCGAGGTGCTTACAGAGCTCCTGTAATTCGACAGGAGACATTCGGTATGCAGGTTGGTTAATTGGTGGTGCATCACCTGTATTGATCACTACCTCCTCAGAACAAACTGGGGGCAGGGCTAGCTGTTCTTCAGTAAACAGCTCGGCATACTTGGTCAGCAGGTCTTAGATTGGGTTGGGAATAACTGGTTTATAGGGTTCAGGGGTATCCAAGGTAACAGAGGTTAGGAGTTCGATGGCAAATATATCAGTTGCAGATTTGAGCATCTTGTTGAGTATTGACTGGCCAATAAATTGACTATCAGTCTGAATCAAACTCAGCTCAATGGGCTTAGAACAGAAAGCAACCGAGTTCATAGGCCAATTGATCAGAGGGTTCACTTTGGTGAGCCATTTCTGCCCTAACATCAGTGGGTATTTGAGATGCTCAAAGATGTATGCATGGACAGAGAAGGTGATGTCACTTGTCACTAGCGGAATGTCAATGAATGACTGCAGTGTGTGCATCATTCCATCAGCCAGGCGGATATCCAGGGGTTCAGGTAGGGTCAAGGGAGTAAGACCAAAGTCTACTATAAGGTCAGGGTGGCAAAACTCTATGGAGGCACCACTATCAATCAGGGCTGTCATTTCGTGCTTGTTGCATGAAACACAGATGGTACAGGGACTGGGTGAATACACAAGGTCAAGGTTCAGGGTTACTGGGTCAGGCTGGTGTAAAATTGTATATGCTAGATCAGGTTTCAAGGCAGGTTTCTTAGTGGATCTAGCTGATACTAAATCTACTATGATGCTTTTCCCTTCTTGATTGGGTAAGTATTTAGTCGGTGGCCAGGGCATTTGCAGTAGAAACAGAGATTGTTCTTAAAGCAAATCTTATGCTGCTTATGTTTTGGCAGCTGACAGATATCCACAGTATCAATATCCATTGCCGAATCATTGGCAGGAGTCACCTGCTGTGTCGGGGGGTGCAGAGCAATTCTACTAGATATATTAGCCGTGTCTAGTGTAATGGCCTTATCCATGGCCTCTGCTAGAGTCTGCGGCTTGAACAGGGCAACCATATAGGAGGCCATTCATAAATATAAAAGTTTAAAGAAACTAAATATCTATTATCAGAAAAACCAATTAACAAATAATAAATCAATTACTAGCAGTAGATAAATATTTTAAAATACAGAATGTTTACCACTGGCCAAAAAGATTCAAGCAACTAGATTAACAAATAAACAAAGATGCCAAATATGGTGCTTCTACGAAACCCCCTTCGGCATCCTGAAAAATTTCAGTTGATTTCTCGGGATGCAGCCTGTATCTCAGTAGAAGCATATTAATTGTGTATCAACTGAAATTTTTCAGGATGCCAAAGGGGGTTTCGTAGAAGCACCATATTTGGCATCTGAACAAGAAAACAATAAAAATATTAATAATTATTAAATAGCTAACTATTTCTGACTGATCTCCATAGCAAACCTCCTGCTTAAGACCACACACATAGTCACATAGGGTTGTCTTGTTCTCTGGGTCGCCAATGTGGTTGAACAGGTCAAAGAAATGAGTCATATACTTATATACTGACTTCTTCTGAACTAGGCATGATAATTCATCATGCAGGAAGTCCTTGCAGTTTTTGTCTATGAACTGGGCTCATAGTGCTATGCCAACCTCATCACCAGTGGCATCTATGGAGATCAGTCAGAATTGGTTAGCTATTTAATAATTATTAATATTTTTATTGTTTTCTTGTTCAGATGCCAAATATAGGGGGTCATTCCCGGACTTGTAAATATTAGTAAATTACAATTTTGTTAGATAGATATTTGAATAATCGTTTTCAGAACCATTTTTTACTACTAGATATTTTTGGAACAGATATTTATAATTGTTGTGTCCAGAATGTTTTTATGTGTATAATTGATTTTAAAAATACAAATATTTTTTTTGCCATTTCACCCAAACCACCATCGGCATCTTGGAAAAGTTTCAGTGAACATAATTTCAACCAGAAAGAAAAACTTTGCATATTTGGGGTTAATTATCATTGGGCAACAAAAGTCAATATCTCAATAGATGTGGCTAAGCAACCACAAGGAAATTATGTTCACTGAAACTTTTCCAAGATGCCGATGGCAGTTTGGGTGAAATTTTTATTTCACTGAAATTGCTAATAGTTCCAGCATGCATAAATAGTTAATGGGCAGATAAGTATCTCTGTATAACCCCCTTATTGAAGATATTTCTATCATTGAGTATAGTTTGTAAAAAATTCCTATTTTAAAAGTTGCTTATGACATATCTACATAGAAGTTCATTGACTCATCAATTTTAGCTTGAATCAGTCTATCTTGTAGTTCTCTCATTGAAGCTTCTAGTTCTACTTTTTGTGGTAAAGTACTTCCAACTTCAGCATGAGTTGATCTCTCCTGGTTGTTGCTTGGGTAGTCAAAGTTAGATAGAACCCAAAGTGTGTGGTGATGTTCAATAGGAACTTTACTAGCTGCTAGGATCTTCTTCATATTGTAGAGTAAGCAACAGAGTTTAAACTGCACATTGTACATAGTTGTGTTTCTAATTCTTACAACTTCTCTATTTGATAGTCTCTTAAATGTGTTACCTAGTTCTCCAAATGTACTCTCAACCATTGATCTAAATGACCCAAGTTTGCTATTATATTCTAACTCTGCCTCACTTAAGTTGGTTCCTCTTAGCTTTCTAACTGGTAAGCAAAAGTTATGCATTCCAAAATTCTCATTCTCTTCTGCTTCTGTTAACTCCTCCAGAATACTTTGAGGATAACCACCATCTAAAACAACACAATCTACTGGAGAGATGTATTTCAATAGTGATATGTTCTTAATCATATTAGAATCTGGGTGGTCTTTACACTCCTCAGTTGGTGAAACAAGGACAACCATTCCATTCAAATCAATGCAAACTTGTGTTCTATATCCTGACTTCTTCAACTTGAAGGAATAAAGATTTGGTTTGTATGCACCATTATGTAGTGCTCATGAGTCATGTCCATCTAACATAAGAGTAATATGCTTAAACCCTTGTGGATTCTGAATCTTTGCTGAGATCACTCTTAGTTCTGGAGTAGAGAACATTGTGTGTAAGTAGTGTGAAAGCTTCTTGTTCAACTCACTTAACTCTGAGAGATAGAACATGTTATGAATTACCTGATAGCTGCTCTTAGGAATAAACCTCTCCATCTCATTGATTGATAGCCCAGCAACTAACTGGTATAAAATCAAGAGTCCTTTCTCAACATTTCTGTATGGACATGGATACTGCTTTCCACCAAACAACACATTAAAGGAAGAAGAACACAGGGATCATTCCAAGTTGCTTAATAAGTGTGTCTTTGATAAGCTTTATTTCTTTTACTTCATGAGCTTCACTCCTATAATACTTCTGCTGTTTATGCACTAACCAGTCTTCATCAAGAAATCTCCACTTTGTTGTGTAGAGCACATTCCACTCCTTCTCTCTTAATTCTTGTAATTGATTGTCCATCAGTGTGAGGTAGTCATAAATAAAAATTTCAACTTTTATCAATTTTAGAAAATGGGATCATTCCAAAACTTCTTCAAGCAACACTTAGCTGAGATGTGTGAGGAAGAAAGAGATATGCTTACTCTGCTACTTATTCATGACTTTGATATGAGTGATGACTTAGCAATACAAGTGCGTAATTGGATCCAACATATTGCTACTGATTGTGAGGTAAGGGTTGAACATGTGTATGATGTTTGTCAAACTTTCCATAGAGATATGGAGAGAATGGTTGCATATACTATGTTTTAAAATGGCTGCTACTCAACTGTGATTGTTCTATATCCCACACTTACAACTCTTAGATGTATTTGTTGCTTTGTTCCTCCTAGCTGTTGAGAAATTGCTTTTCTAATTGAACTATCTGCTGGTGTCCTGATAAGAGTTGGCTGTTTATCTCTCCCTTTAATAAGAATATCTAGATAGAAGTATGAATATCCTCTGAAAGTATAGAGTGCATAATGTGTAACTATAAATTCATTATCTAACTGAAGAACATTATAAGCAACTCTATACAATGAAGGTTTCAAATCTGTATTCTCTTTGATAAATAAATAGCTAGTTTCATCAAGTGTGATATTGTCTATTGCTGTTGTTAGTGCATTGATGTTTTCTTTATCTGCAGAATATTCAACCTCTAACATTTCTGATAAACATATCTTACTCTTTGTTTGCTTACTATCTATCCAACCAATATGCATTCCTTTGTAGTTAACTAATCCCATCTCTTCAAAAGTGTGATACTGCTTAGTTGTAGGATAAGTTGACCAGAAGGAGTTTCTCTGACTTGGAACAATAGTTATATTCTCATCAACTCTTCTAAGAACTTTTTCTGTTTCAAGACCACTCTCAAGTGAATCATATATTTGATAAAGTGTAGGTCTATTGTTGAATGAGAGATTAGCAACAACTACCATTGGATCATCATTCTTGTTTAGCTTCTTAATAATTCCTTGCTTCTTTGATGTGATAGAGTTAAACCAATGACAATATGCTAGAGTATGCTGTTGTCTCACATAAATACAAACAGTATAACAACTACTAACTTTATCAACAAGTGCCATCCACTGCTTTTCATAAGAAGTTGCAAATGTTCTGCATTCATTCATAAACTGAACTGTGTTAAGAAGCAAGCTGCTATTCTATTCAAATGTTTGCATCTGAGAAGAATGTACAGTTAGTTCTATCCTAGTCAAACCAGAGTTTCTACAAGCATACAATGTTTCTCCAAAGTTGTGTAAAGTTGGCAGTATAAATTCAGAAAGTTTTGAACTAAGAGGATTACGAACTTCACCACTCTCAAGAAGCTGAATAAACTTGTTGTAAATTTTGTTCTTAACTTTAACATCTCCTTTCTTTGTAAACCAGCTAATACAGTTAGAGCCAGACTTGCGTAAATCATCTACAACATCTTTCTTTTCAACTCCTCTTTCTAAAAGGTATTTATAGATAATATTTCTAGATGAGATATTCATACAATCCATTGTGATGTCATAATTCTGTAGATATATTTTGTGATCAGCCATAGTAGCAAACTTCACTGTTAACAAAGAACTAGCTATTGCAATGTTTGGGGTAGATACTTTGTAAATAGCAACTGGTCCATATTGCTCACAAATCTTGCTTCTAATATACTTCTAACCAAAACCTTCTCCAAATACTTTATGCAATCTAATACTAGCTGACTTCTGCTTCACCTTTATATCTGATTCACTGCATTTCTCAACAACAACCTCAACAATGAATGAGTCAACAAATATTTCAGAAGAATGCTCAAATCCAAGTTGCTCTATACCTCTAGCAGTATACCTAGCATCAGCAACATCAGGCATATTTCTTCTTTCTGATAACACTCTTGTTAGCAATGCTTTTAGTTCACTTTGGAAGGGGGTCATTCCTGGACTTGTAAATTTTAGTTATTTGCAATTTTGTTAGATAGATATTTGAATAATCGTTTTCAGAACTATTTTTTGCTACTAATTATTTTTTCTATAGTTATTATTTGTTATTGTGTCCAGAATGTTTTTGTGTGTATAATTGATTTTAAAAATACAAATATTTTTTTTGCCATTTCACCCAAACCGCCATCGGCATCTTGGAAAAGTTTCAGTGAACATAATTTCCTTGTGGTTGCTTAGCCACATCTATTGAGATATTGACTTTTGTTGCCCAATGATAATTAACCCCAAATATGCAAAGTTTTTCTTTCTGGTTGAAATTATGTTCACTGAAACTTTTCCAAGATGCCGATGGCGGTTTGGGTGAAATTTTTATTTCACTGAAATTGCTAATAGTTCCAGCATGCATAAATAGTTAATGGGCAGATAAGTATCTCTGTATAACCCCCATAATACACAGCACAGTTTCATTTGCATATTGTAAACATTCTTATTCTTTACTCAAACAATCTCCTTATTTGACAACCTTTTGAATGTTGTTCCTAGTTCTCCAAATATGTTTTCTACCATTAAACGGAATGATCCAAGATGGGAATTGTACTCTACTTCTGCTTCTAGTAAGTTTACCCCTCTCTGCTTTCTAATTGGCAAACAAAAGTTATGCATTCCAAAGTCCTCCTGCTCTTTTTCCTCTGTCATCTCTTGAAGAACACTCTGTGGATAGCCACTATCAAGCACAATACAGTCTATAGGGGATATCCTCTTTAATAATCCCATATTTTTAATCATTCTTGAATCTGGATTATCTCTACAGTCTTCTGTTAGTGAAACAAGTAGAACCATTCCATTTATATCAATGCAAACTTGTGTTCGATGTCCTGATTTCTTCAACTTGAAGGAATATAGTCCTGGTTTGTATGCACTATTGTGTAGAGCTCTTGAATCATGGCCATCTAACATTAGTGTTACATGTTTAAACCTATGAGGATTCTGCATCTTTGCTGCAAGTAGTCATAGCTCTGGAGTAGAAAACATTGTTTGCAGATAGATTATTAGCTTCTTGTTCAAATCTTGCATTTCTGAAATATAGAACATATTGTGAATAACTTGATAGCTGCTTCTTGGAAGGAATCTTTCCATTTCATTGATTGACAATCCTTCTACAAGTTGGTATAAGATAAGCAATCCTTTTTCTATACTTCTGTAAGGATATGGATAATGAGTGCAGCCAAACAAAACATTCAGAAAGAAGAAAACAGGAAGCATCCCTAGATATTTAAGAAGTGTATCTTTTATAAGTTTGATTTCTCTTACTTTACAAACTTCACTTCTGTGATATTTTGTATGCTTAAGAACTACCCAGTCATCATTCAGAAATTTCTACTTGTTTGTGTAGAGCTTGTGATACTCCATTTCTCTGAGTTCTTGTAATTAATGATTTATATATGTGACATACTAATACATTTAAAAGTTATCATTTATTGCAATGGGCCTATTCTACAAATTCTTCAATGCCCAACTTGCTGAACTAGATGAGGAAGAGAGAGAAAAGCTAGTCCAACTACTTAGCAGAAATTTCAATATGAGCAGAAAATTAACAGTATATATCAGAGCTTGGATCAGGAATGTTTCAGAAGATAGGGGTGTTAGTATTAAGCATGTGTTTGATGTATGCATCTACAGTTGTGCAGATATGGAGGTAATGGTTGCTAACTGCCTATTTTAAAACTAGATCCTCTCAGTATGGATAATACAATTATGAATTCTAGTTACTTTAAGTACCACTTCTTGACTTGGTTCACTAATAACAGAAGCAATACATTCACCAAATGGACTACTTGCCAGTACTTTGATAAGTGTATGAGTGCTGCTAACTATTTCATTATGAATGGAGGCCATTCATAAATATAAAAGTTTAAAGAAACTAAATATCTGTTAACAGAATAACCAATTAACAAATAAGAAATCAATTACTAATAGTAGATAAATATTTTAAAAAACAGAATGTTTAGCAATGGCCAAAAAGATTCTAGCAACTAGATTAACAAACAAACAAAGATGCCAAATATGGTGCTTCTACGAAACCCCCTTCGGCATCCTGAAAAATTTCAGTTGATTTCTCGGGACGCAGCCTGTATCTCAGTAGAAGCATATTAATTGTGTATCAACTGAAATTTTTCAGGATGCCAAAGGGGGTTTCGTAGAAGCACCATATTTGGCATCAGAACAAGAAAATAATAAAAATATTAATAATTATTAAATAGCTAACCATTTCTGACTGATCTCCAATCATAGAAATATCTAGATAGTAGAAAGGCAATCCTCTAAAAGTATATAAGAAATAATGACTAACTAGGAACTCATCTCCAGCATGAAGTATGTTATAAGCAACTTTGTATCTAGCTGGCTTGAGATCAGTATTTTCTCTTAAATATGTAGGTTCTAGATCATCAAGTTCAATGTTGCTAATATCTGTAAGAAGGTCATCTATTCCTAAACTATTAGTACTATTACTAATATTTGAGAGAGTTGAAAGCCTAACTTTCTCTCTTGCTTGCTGAGCTGTTAACCAATCAATATGCATTCCATGATAGTTAATAAGTCCCATTTCAGCAAATATATGTTGTTGTCTTTCTCTTGAAGCAACTGGCCAGAAGGAGTTTCTCTGACTAGGAACAATAGTGATGTTTGTGATATCTCTTCTCAGAACAACTTCAGATTCAAATGGACCACTACTGGTAGCATATGTAAGAAGAACAGTTGGGTGCCCATTGAATGTAAGATTAGAAACAACAGTCATTATATCCTCATTCTTTTTCAACTTTTTAGCTATTCCTTATTTCTTCTTAGTTGTCTGATTGAACCAATGGCAGTAACCAAGAGCATGTTCTTTATGAAAGTAAATACACAATGTATGTTTGTTATGAATCTGATCAACTAGTGCCATCCACTGCTTTTCATAAGATGTTGCAAATGTCCTGCAGATATGAAGAAACTCAAGAGTATTGACAATTAAGTTTGTGTTCTATTCTACTTCCTTCAACTCAGGAGAGTGAATAGTAAGCTCAAGTCTCATTAATCCTTCATTCCTACAAGCAATAAGTGTTTCACCAAACTATTGAGAAGTTGGCATTACTAGCTCTGATAGCTTAGAAGTAAGTTGATTGCAAACCTCACCACTTTCTAAGAGTTGAACAAATTTATTATACAACTTGTTCCTTATTCTTATCTCATCTTCTTCAGTAAACCAGCTAATACAGTTTGCTCCAACTTTATTTTCATCATCAAGAATATCTTTGCTACTGATTCCATTATCAAGAAGAAATTCCTTAATATTAGCTCTAGAAGAAATATTTAGACAATCTATTGTAATATCATAGTTTTGAAGAAATACATGTTCTTAATGCATCCTAAGAAAGATATCAGTTAGTGCAGGATCAGCTATTGCAACATTTGGAGCAGATACTTTATAAACAGAGATATTACCATTTGTCACACTTGTGCTGCATCTTATGTACACTGAGTGGCAAAATTGAGTCACAAAAATTTTTTTCAACTTTTTGATGCTCTATCATTGCCATCAGATAACATAGATACTTCCATTCGATATATGTGTGATAGGGCTTGACATAGTATAAATGTATGTAGTTACATGTTCTCTAACTGTTGTACCTCGCATGATATCGAAGCAATCGTAAAAAAGTAGAAAAATTGGAGAGGCAAAAATTTGACTCACTTTGACTTCATACTGCCATTTCTACACCTTATCTTTTTTCGAATAATGTGAAATCACTACCCATAACTCTGTTGCACTCGCTCTTCAATAATAATATCTCGTCCACAACGTTGCTCAACTACGCATGGTACTATCATGTAATCAATATGTGAAGAAAAATTATGAAGGAAATGATCAACGCTTCAGCACTGCCATCACTCTTATAGATGTTGATTACATAGTTGATATTCGCATGATTAGTACTCAACGATGATAAGAAATGAGTTTGATAGCTAGTTCACTGAAGGAGTAATCAACTATAAATGATGTACAACTACACTTATGCTCTCTATTGAAGCAATGTAATTCTATGAGTTGATTTTTTATAGTAACAATATATATATAGGTAGAGAGATTACTACTGTGGCTACCTGCTCTATGCTATAATATATCAATATGTAATCTCTGTGCCTAATGATAAGCCATTTAATCTGAATCACAAATTTTGCAACTTTCTTAATCCTTCTTTAAGCAGCTTCTTATGATCAAAAACATATTAGATCAAATCAAATGTACTTGCTATACAAAGCACATGCGCCACAGGTGATAGTGAGAATGAAATATCCTATTGAAAGTATTCTATTCTGTGAACACTGTGAAGAAAACCAGAATCTAATAATAATAGAAAAAGTAGATTTTGAGTTTTGATTAGTGTATCTCTATACAGCTATAGGCATTGCTTCCCTAGTTGAGGGGATGTGGCACACTGACCAGTGTGCATATGATGGTATATATCTTTCCTTGGTTATATACCTATGATAAGCAGTAGGAGAGTGCAAAGATTATATCTAAAGAAGTCATCATCACATAAATAGCAAATAGGGCTATAAGTAGGCTAGATATGTATACTGTTTCTACTGTATGATGATCAGTGTAGTCCCCTAGATACGATACGCTACTCACTTATAGGGCTTCATTATGAGTAAGATCTGATAAAAGTCAAAATTCATCATATTTGGCACCTACATTGCGTTGGCCTAAGAAATTATAAATAGGTAAGTAAATGAAACCGTTTATTTGTGATTAGTGAACTCGATGCCTGTGCGTATCGCTGCGGTCAAAAAAAACCTATGGTGGCTATACTAGTTATTGAGAAAATAATCGACGAATTTTGTGAGCAAAATTGAGTCAAAAATTTACATTTTTAAAAAGTCAGTTTCTCGCTTATTTCAAAAGCGATAAGCGCACAACTACAAAAAATAGATTAGTGCATGGCATACACCATGATTTAATTTTATCATATTCAATGAACGTCGTTCAGAGAAATTATTTAAGATTTTCGATGATTTTGATTTTTGTGACTCAATTTTGCCGCTCAGTGTATTAAAAATTATAACCATCACTAAATACTCTATGCAATCTATCAAAAGGAGTAATATTATGAAGTTGATCTATTAGAGTATATGAGTCAGGAATCTCAACAACACATGAATCCATAAAGATATCAGATTGCTGAACAAATCCTTGCTGTTCAATACCATTACTAGTACACTGAGTGGCAAAATTGAGTCATAAAAATGGAATTCATCGAAAATCTTCAATAACTTCTCAGATTGTTGTGCAGTCCACATGAGAAATTTATTTTATAATCTATGCAGTGCCCAACCGTAGCATACAAAGTTATAAGCACGTCGCTCAAGAAATCACTAAGAAACTGATTTTTAAAAATTGTATTTTTTGACACAATATTGCTCACAAAAATTCGACGATTTATCACTCAATATCTGGTATGGCCACCATGGGCTTTTTTGACAGCTGCGATACGCGCAGGCATCAAGTTCACCAGCTGTGAGCAAATGGTTTCATTTACTTGCTCACACCAGATGTCCTGGACCCGCTCCCAGAGGGTGTTGAGATCTTCGATTTCAGGCCCATTACAGATCTCACGCTTAATGAAGTCCCACAAATGCTCAATGGGGTTGAGATCAGGGGACTGCGCTGGCCATGGTAGCACTGAAATGGAGTTCTCAGCAAACCACCTCCTTGTCCTAGAAGCCATATGGCATGAAGCATTGTCCTGTTGGAAGATGATGTCACCCTTGTCCAGCCCATACATCTCAATTGTTTGCAGTAGTTCCTCCTGCAGGACACCCACATAGACCGCTGTGTCAATTCCCCCCTCAAGCCAGCAGAGTTGGCCAGGGCCACATGAAGTTATGCATCCCCAAACCATGATCCCACCTCCACCATATTTTTGGGTTGGGGTAATGTGGTGATCCTGGAGGACTCCGCCTGGTTTACGTTAGCACCTTTCATGTCGATCTGCTCCATTGAGGTGTATTCTTGTTTCATCTGACCAAATTACCTGACTCCAATCGGTGTCTGTCCAGCTCCCAAAGGCCATAGCAAATTGGCATCGATCCTTACGATGGCGATCTTTCAGTTGAGGGACATTTATTCTGCGCATAGATCGAATCCCTTGGCGATGTAGTGCGCGTCTGATAGTGTACACTGAGATATGCATACCAGAGTATTGTGCCAGCTGTTGTCGGATCTGCGTTGCTGTGGAACATGCACCAGTAGTAGCAAGTCGACAAATGTATGTCTCATCATGTGGTGATAGCAGCCGACTACGACCAGCATGGAAGTTCCTCTCTACGCTATGTTGTGCTCGGGCAATGCGTGATACTGTGGATTGGGAGACTCCTGTGTCCAATGCAATTTGCCGAGTTGATAATTGTTTTGTTAGAAGAAATTTGATGTGATTTTTGTGTGATGATTGTAACTTTTTAGGCATAGCTAGAATAGAAATGAGATGTGGATGTGGATGAGAGAATGCTGTTGTCTTGTTGGCTAAAATTTGGAATTTGTCCACTGCTGTTTTGGGTATAAAACTAAACGTCGAAAGTAGGAAAGGTCAAAAATGACCACTACCAAAAATTACTACTTTTTCAAAAGACAGTAATATCAAGGGAGTGCAACATTCTAGGAACATTGGTCTTACACAATTCTCATCATCGTATGCAAGTGATATGCATACCCCACTATCAAGGGTATTGCATCACTGCTTTTTCAGATATCAAACATTATCAGAAGAAAAAATTTTTGTGACTCAATTTTGCCGCTCAGTGTATAGCAGTTTAAAGAAACTAAATATCTATTATCAGAATAACCAATTAACAAATAAGAAATCAATTACAAGCAGTAGATAAATATTTTAATATACAGAATGTTTAGCAATAGCCAAAAAGATTCTAGCAACTAGATTAACAAATAAATAAAGATGCTAAATATAGTGCTTCTCCAAAACCCCCTTTGGCATCCTGAAAAATTTCAATTGAAACACAGTTAATATGCTTCTACTGAGATAGAGGCTGGGTCACAAGAAATCAACTGAAATTTTTCAGGATGCCGAAGGGGGTTTCAGAGAAGCACCATATTTGGCATCTGAATAAGAAAATAATAAAAATATTAATAATTATTAAATAGCTAACCAATTCTGACGCATCTCCAGTATATTCTTAGTTTAGAGTAGTGTATCTCTATACAGCTATGGCTATTGCTTCCTTAGTAGAGGGGGATGTGACACACTGACCAGTGTGTATATGATGATATAAAACATACCTTGATTACATATCTATGGAGGTCATTCCAAGTTAGTTATCTGCACAACAATTATTTATACATGTTGAAACTATTGGCAATTTCACCCAAACTGCTATCGGCATCTTGGAAAAGTTTCAGTGAACATAATTTCAACCAGAAAGAAAAACTTTGCATAATTGGGGTTAATTATCATTGGGCAACAAAAGTCAATATCTCAATAGATATGGCTAAGTATCCATAAGGAAATTATGTTCACTGAAACTTTTCTAAGATGCCGATGGCGGTTTGGGTGATATTTTTATTTCACTGAAATTGCCAATAGTTTCAACATGTATAAATGGTTGTTGTGCAGATATCTAGCTCTGAATGACCTCCTTATTGAAGCATTTTCTATCAATGCAAAATTCTTATTGAAAATTCTTATTTTAAAAGTTACTTATGATATGTCTACATAAAAGTTCATTTATTCATCAATTTTAGCTTGAATAAGTCTATCTTGTAGTTCTCTCATTGACACTTCTAGTTCTACTTTTTGTGGTAAGCTACTTCCAACTTCAGCATATGTTGATCTCTCCTGGTTGTACTTGGGTAGTCAAAGTTAGATAGAACCCATAGTGTGTGGTGATGTTCAACAGGAATTTTACTAGCTGCTTGGATCTTCTTCATATTGTAGAGTAAGCAACAGAGTTTAAACTGCACATTGTACACAGGAGGCCATTCATAAATATAAAAGTTTAAAGAAACTAAATATCTGTTAACAGAATAACCAATTAACAAATAAGAAATCAATTACTAATAGTAGATAAATACACTGAGCGGCAAAATTGAGTCACAAAATATTTTTTCAACTTTTTGATGCTCTATCATTGCCATCAGATAACATAGATACTTCCATTCGATATATGTGTGATAGGGCTTGACATAGTATAAAAGTATGTAGTTACATGTTCTCTAACTGTTGTACCTCGCATGATATCGAAGCAATCGTAAAAAAGTAGAAAAATTGGAGAGGCAAAAATTTGACTCACTTTGACTTCATACTGCCATTTCTACACCTTATCTTTTTTCGAATAATGTGAAATCACTACCCATAACTCTGTTGCACTCGCTCTTCAATAATAATATCTCGTCCACAACGTTGCTCAACTACGCATGGTACTATCATGTAATCAATATGTGAAGAAAAATATGAAGGAAATGATCAACGCTTCAGCACTGCCATCACTCTTATAGATGTTGATTGCATAGTTGATATTCGCATGATTAGTACTCAACGATGACAAGAAATGAGTTTGATAGCTAGTTCACTGAAGGAGTAATCAACTATAAATGATGTACAACTATGCTTAAGCTCTCTATTGAAGCAATGTAATTCTATGACATGATTTTTTATAGTAACAATATATAGATAGGTAGAGAGATTACTACTGTGGCTACCTGCTCTATGCTATGAGATATCTATATGTAATCTCTGTGCCTAATGATAAGCCGTTTAATCTGAATCACAAATTTTGCAACTTTCTTAATCCTTCTTTAAGCAGCTTCATACGATCAAAAACATATTAGATCAAATCAAATGTACTTGCTATACAAAGCACATGCGCCACAGGTGATAGTGAGAATGAAATATCCTATTGAAAGTATTCTATTCTGTGAACACTGTGAAGAAAACCAGAATCTAATAATAATAGAAAAAGCAGATTCTGAGTTCTGAGCAGTGTATCTCTACACAGCTATGGCTATTGCTTCCCTAGTAGAGGGGGATGGGACACACTGACTAGTATGCATATGGTGATATAAAACATACCTTGACTACATACCCAGGATATGAAGCAGGAAAGTGCAAAGATTATGTCCGAAAAAGTCATCCACACATAAATGGCAAATTGTGCTATAAGTAGGCTAGATATGTATACTGTTTCTACTGTATGATGATCAGTGGCATCCCCTAGATACGATGCGCCATTCACTTATAGGGCTTCATTATGAGTATGATCTGATAAAAGTCAAAATTCATCATGTTTGGCACCTACATTGCGTTGGCCTAAGAAATTATAAATAGGTAAGTAAATGAAACCGTTTATTTGTGATTAGTGAACTCGATGCCTGTGCGTATCGCTGTAGTCAAAAAAACATAAGGTGGTTATGCTAGTTATTGAGAAAATAATCGACGAATTTTGTGAGCAAAATTGAGTCAAAAATTTATATTTTTAAAAAGTCAGTTTCTCGCTTATTTCAAAAGCGATAAGCGCACAACTACAAGAAATAGATTAGTGCATGGCATACACCATGATTTAATTTTATCATATTCAATGAACGTCGTTCTGAGAAATTATTTAAGATTATTGATGGATTTTATTTTTGTGACTCAATTTTGCAGCTCAGTGTATTTTAAAAAACAGAATGTTTAGCAATGGCCAAAAAGATTCTAGCAACTAGATTAACAAACAAATAAAGATGCCAAATATGGTGCTTCTACGAAACCCCCTTTGGCATCCTGAAAAATTTCAGTTGATACACAATTAATATGCTTCTACTGAGATACAGGCTGCGTCCCGAGAAATCAACTGAAATTTTTCAGGATGCCGAAGGGGGTTTCGTAGAAGCACCATATTTGGCATCAGAACAAGAAAACAATAAAAATATTAATAATTATTAAATAGCTAACCATTTCTGACTGATCTCCACAGTTGTATTTCTAATTCTCACAACTTCGCTATTTGATAGTCTCTTAAATGTGTTATCTAGTTCTCCAAATGTGCTCTCAAGCATTGATCTAAATAACCCAAGTTTGCTATTATATTCTAACTCTGCTTCACTTAAGTTGGTTCCTCTTAGCTTTCTAACTGGTAAGCAAAAGTTATGCATTCCAAAATTCTCATTCTCTTCTGCTTCTGTTAACTCCTCCAGAATACTTTGAGGATAACCACCATCTAACACAACACAATCTACTGGAGAGATATATTTCAATAGTGACATGTTCTTAATCATCTTAGAGTCTGGGTGGTCTTTACATTCCCCAGTTGGTGAAACAAGGACAACCATTCCATTCAAATCAATGCAAACTTGTGTTCTATATCCTGACTTCTTCAACTTGAAGGAATAAAGATTTGGTTTGTATGCACCATTATGTAGTGCTCATGAGTCATGTCCATCTAACATAAGAGTAATATGCTTAAACCCTTGTGGATTCTGAATCTTTGCTGAGATCACTCTTAGTTCTGGAGTAGAGAACATTGTGTGTAAGTAGTGTGAAAGCTTCTTGTTCAACTCACTTAACTCTGAGAGATAGAACATGTTATGAATTACCTGATAGCTGCTCTTAGGAATAAACCTTTCCATCTCATTGATTGATAGCCCAGCAACTAACTGGTACAAAATCAAGAGTCCTTTCTCAACATTTCTATAAGGACATGGATACTGCTTTCCACCAAACAACACATTAAAGAAGAAGAACACAGGGATCATTCCAAGTTGCTTAATAAGTGTGTCTTTGATAAGCTTTATTTCTTTTACTTCATGAGCTTCACTCCTATAATACTTCTGCTGTTTATGCACTAACCAGTCTTCATCAAGAAATCTCCACTTTGTTGTGTAGAGCACATTCCACTCCTTCTCTCTTAATTCTTGTAATTGATCGTCCATTAGTATGAGGTAGTCATAAATTAAAATTTCAACTTTTATCAATTTTAGAAAATGGGATCATTCCAGAACTTCTTTAAGCAACATTTAGCTGAGATGTGTGAGGAAGAAAGAGATATGCTTACTCTGCTACTTATTCATGACTTTGATATGAGTGATGACCTAGCAATACAAGTGCGTAATTGGATCCAACATATTGCTACTGATTGTGAGGTAAGGGTTGAACATATGTATGATGTTTGTCAAACTTTCCATAGAGATATGGAGAGAATGGTTGCTTATTCTTTGTTTTAAAATAGTTGCTATTCAACTGTGATTGTTCTATATCCCACACTTACAACTCTCAGATATATTTGTTGCTCTCTTTCTCCTAACTGTTGAGAAATTGCTTTTCTAATTGAACTATCTGCTGGTGTCCTGATAAGAGTTGGCTGTTTATCTCTCCCTTTAATAAGAATATCTAGATAGAAGTATGAATATCCTCTGAAAGTATAGAGTGCATAATGTGTAACTATAAATTCATTATCTAACTGAAGAACATTATAAGCAACTCTATACAATGAAGGTTTCAAATCTGTATTCTCTTTGATAAATAAATAGCTAGTTTCATCAAGTGTGATATTGTCTATTGCTGTTGTTAGTGCATTGATGTTTTCTTTATCTGCAGAATATTCAACCTCTAACATTTCTGATAAACATATCTTACTCTTTGTTTGCTTACTATCTATCCAACCAATATGCATTCCTTTGTAGTTAACTAATCCCATCTCTTCAAAAGTGTGATACTGCTTAGTTATAGGATAAGTAGACCAGAAGGAGTTTCTCTGACTTGGAACAATAGTTATATTCTCATCAACTCTTCTAAGAACTTTTTCTGTTTCAAGACCACTCTCAAGTGAATCATATATTTGATAAAGTGTAGGTCTATTGTTGAATGAGAGATTAGCAACAACTACCATTGGATCATCATTCTTATATAGCTTCTTAATAATTCCTTGCTTCTTTGATGTGATAGAGTTAAACCAATGACAATATGCTAGAGTATGCTGTTGTCTCACATAAATACAAACTGTATAACAACTACTAACCTTATCAACAAGTGCCATCCACTGCTTTTCATAAGAAGTTGCAAATGTTCTGCATTCATTCATGAACTGAACTGTATTAAGAAGCAAGTTACTATTCCATTCAACTGTTTGCATCTGAGAAGAATATACAGTTAGTTCTATCCTAGTCAAACCAGAGTTTCTACAAGCATACAATGTTTCTCCAAAGTTGTGTAGAGTTGGCATTATAAATTCAGAAAGTTTTGAACTAAGAGGATTACGAACTTCACTACTCTCAAGAAGCTGAATAAACTTGTTATAAATTTTGTTCTTAACTTTAACATCTCCTTTTTTTGTAAACCAGCTAATGCAGTTAGAGCCAGACTTGCATAAATCATCAACAGCATCACTCTTTTCAACTCCTCTTTCTAAAAGGTATTTATAGATAATATTTCTAGATGAGATATTCATACAATCCATTGTGATATCATAATTCTGTAGATATATTTTGTGATCAGCCATAGTAGCAAACTTCACTGTTAACAAAGAACTAGCTATTGCAATGTTTGGGGTAGATACTTTGTAAATAGCAACTGGTCCATATTGCTCACAAATCTTGCTTCTAATATACTTCTAACCAAAACCTTCTCCAAATACTTTATGCAATCTAATACTAGCTGACTTCTGCTTTACCTTTATATCTGATTCACTGCATTTCTCAATAACAACCTCAACAATGAATGAGTCCACAAATATTTCAGAAGAATGCTCAAATACAAGTTGCTCTATACCTCTAGCAGTATACCTAGCATCAGCAACATCAGGCATATTTCTTCTTTCTGATAACACTCTTGTTAGCAATGCTTTTAGTTCACTTTGGAAGGGGGTCATTCCTGGACTTGTAAATTTTAGTAAATTATAATTTTGTTAGATAGATATTTGAATAATCGTTTTCAGAACCATTTTTTGCTACTAGATATTTTTGGAATAGATATTTATAATTGTTGTGTCCAGAATGTTTTTATGTGTATAATTGATTTTAAAAATACAAATATTTTTTTTGCCATTTCACCCAAACCGCCATCGGCATCTTGGAAAAGTTTCAGTGAACATAATTTCCATGTGGTTGCTTAGCCACATCTATTGAGATATTGACTTTTGTTGCCCAATGATAATAAACCCCTAAAATGCAAAATTTTTCTTTCTGGTTGAAATTATGTTCACTGAAACTTTTCCAAGATGCTGATGGCTGTTTGGGTGAAATAGCAAAAAAAAATTTGTATTTTTAAAATCAATTATACACATAAAAACATTCTGGACACAACAATTATAAATATCTGTTCCAAAAATATCTAGTAGCAAAAAATGGTTCTGAAAATGATTATTCAAATATCTATCTAACAAAATTATAATTTACTAAAATTTATAAGTCCAGGAATGACCCCCTATTGTTGTACAGATAACTAATTCTGAATGACATCCATTTGGATCCTTAAGAGGTGCATAAAGGGCAGACTTGTTCTATAGATAAGGCAGTATACTTGTGTTTATATTGTGAGTGGAACCTTATGCATGTATAACATTGTCTTGACCTGGGTTTTGATCTTGATCAGTGGGTCGATTGCCAGCACTGTCTGGGTTGGTTACGAAAGATATAGTAGTTACTGGTCTTGCTTGAAAATGGTATCTGTGAATAAATGGTATTAATAATATTAATAACAATATTACACTCGAACCCGATGAGCATGAACATGATGACTTAGCTCGAACTCCCACAATATCCCCTGACCCGGCTCCCACGGATCCAAGTCCGCACGTGGTACAACAATGCAGTACCTTTATGCCGCAAAGACCAGTGACTGGTATTCCCGTCATTCATGCAACACAACGTCACTAGCAAGACACTAGTGCATCGAAGCATATATATGCTTCGATTTGACAAGACTCCAAGACAATTCATCATCCAGTGTCTGCTAGAGTTCCCTACTCGTTTATTCTGTTTCAACCCGTTTTACCCCTGTTTTAACTTTGAGTCAGATGAGATGGCAGGAGGACGGAATCGGGGAATCTTGTCAGGTTCGGGTTGAAGTTCAAATAAATAATATTCAGACACGTCCGCGAGCAGTCTATCCAGCCCTGATTTCCACTCCGTTACTTCCTCTGCCACGAACATAACTGTGGTGTTTAAAAGGGGTGGTGGAGAGGCTTGATCAGTGGGTCGATTACCAGCACTGTCTGGATCGGTCATGAAGGACACTGTAGTCGCTTGTCTCGCTTTTCTTGCTTGTAACGGTCCTGACTTAATAACTTGGAAAACATAGTAGAATAAATCTCAATAAACTGCTTTCAATGAGATTGTATGCAAAAAAGTAGATAATAAAACTAAAAGTTACTCACTGCTCATGGCTATATTTATACTTATTTGACAGGATGGACTTCAGTAAACGGAGTATACTATATTCTGTTATCGGCTGCCGGGTGCCCATGGGATAGTGCTCCTACATCCATATGGATCCAAACTATACATATCGGAGGCCATCCATTGGTAGATGTCAGGAGTCAGACATATATCGAATCCATTCGCGGGAGTCAGTTTGACCCGCGATAGTCGGGGACGGCTAGCGCTGATAACGGAACAGCGGCAAAAGAACGGAGGTAAAAGAAACAATTTGGTCCGGTTGCTGTGTAACCATGTCATGGTCCGACCATGGACCAATTACGACATGACATAACAACAAGCGAAGAAAATAGTCGGCGTCTGTGGTCCAGAGGTATGATTGCTCCCTGCCACGGAGTAGACCCGGGTTCGATTCCCGGCGGACGCATGCAACGATTAATTTTATCTATTATGTGATATAGGTTCTTTTACTACCAGCTTTTTGCTTCACATTTGTTACTTGCTTGACATCACCAAATCTTATAATAATCCATTACCTATGAAATCATGTTAGAATCTGTTTTATTCCACTATCATCCTACTGTTGTGCAGCTGGCAGTGACCACTATAATTACACTATAGTACTAGAATCTTAAGATCTAATTTCTATGAACTATACTAAGTGGCAAAATTAAGTCATAAGAATGAAAAGTATTGGAAATCTTAAATAATTTCTCAGAGCAATGTTTATTGAAAATGATAAAAATAATTCATAGTATATGCTATGCACTAATCTATTTCATATAGTTGTATGATTAATGCTCTTGAAATCATCGAGAGAATGACTATTATTAAAAAAGTTTTTAACTTTATTTCACATTTAAATTTGTCAATTTATTTCTCAATAACTAGTATAGCCACTATAGGCTTTTTTTTTACCACAGCAATACACCCAGGTATCGAGTTCACTAGCCATAAACAAACAGTTTCATTTACTTATATGCAATTTCCTAGACCAATATAACATTTGTGCCAAAAACAATGATTTTTAGCCTTTATCTGACCATACTTATAATGAAGCCCTATAAGTGAATAGCACATCATATCTAGGGGACTCCACTGATCATCATAGAGTAGAAACAGTATGGAGGTCATTCACAATCACTAAACTAGGTAAAAAAATAGTTAAACTTTTAAAACTTTTTATTCTTTTATTTTTTTTTGTGCTTCTACAAAACCCCCATTGGCATCCTAAAAAAATTTCAGTTGATTTCTTGTGACCCAGCCTCTATCTTAGTAGTAGCATATTAATTGTGTATCAACTGAAATTTTTCAGGATGCTGATAGGGGTTTTGTAGAAGTGCCCTTTCTTGCATTTGTGTTTATTAGTTAATCTAGCTGCTAATATCTTTTTGGCCATTAGTAAACATTCTGTTTTTTAAAATATTTTTTAGCTGCTAGTAATTGATTTATAATTTGTTAATTGGTTATGGGGGTCATTCCTGGACTTGTAAATTTTAGTAAATTACAATTTTGTTAGATAGTTATTTGAATAATCGTTTTCAGAACTATTTTTTGCTACTAGATATTTTTGTAACAGATATTTATAATTGTTGTGTCCAGAATGTTTTTGTGTGTATAATTGATTTTAAAAATACAAATATTTTTTTTTGCCATTTCACCCAAACCGCCATCGGCATCTTGGAAAAGTTTCAGTGAACATAATTTCCTTGTGGTTGCTTAGCCACATCTATTGAGATATTGACTTTTGTTGCCCAATGATAATTAACCCCAAATATGCAAAGGTTTTTCTTTCTGGTTGAAATTATGTTCACTGAAACTTTTCCAAGATGCCGATGGCGGTTTGGGTGAAATTTTTATTTCACTGAAATTGCCAATAGTTTAAACATGTATAAATAGTTGTTATGCAGATAACTAGCTCTGAATGACCTCCTATTCTAATATAAGATATTAAGTATCTTTAAACTTTCTTATTTGTGAATGGCCTCTAATATTTATATCTTAAAAATCAATTATACACACAAAAATATTCTGGACATAATAATTAATAATGCACTGAGCAATAAAATTGAGTCACAAAATATTTTCAACTTTTTGATGCTATATCTTCATAATCAGATAACGTAGATATTTCCATTCGATATATGTTCGATGGGGCTTAACATAGTATAAACATATGTATGTAAATGTTCTCTACCTATTGTACCTCATATGATATCGAAGCAATAGTAAAAAACTAGAATAATTAGATAGGCTAAAATTTGACTTGCTTTGACTTCATAGTGCTATTTCTATACCTTATCATTTTTCAAATAATGTGAAATCTCTGTGCATAACTCTGCTATACTCGCCCTTCAATATTAATATCTCACTCACTATGTTGCTCAACTATGCATAGTACTATTATGTATTCAATATATAAAGAAAAATTATGAAGGAAATAATCAATGCTTCAGTGCTGCCATTACTCTTATGGATATTGAATGCATAGTTAATACTTACATGACTAGTATTCAACACTAAAGAGAAATGAGTTTGATAGCTAGTTCACTGAAGGAATTATCAACTATAAATGATGCATAACTACACTTATGCTCTCCATTGAAGCAATGCAATTCTATGATATGATTTTTTTTATAGTATCAGTATATAGATAAGTAGAGAGGTTACTACTGTGGCTATCTGCTCTATACTATGAGATATCTATATGTAACCTCTGTGCCTAATGATAAGCAATTTAGAATGAGTAATATATTTTGCAATTTTCTTAATCCCTCTTTAAGCAGCTCCTTCTGATCAAATACTTAGTAGATCAAACCAGATGTACTTACTATACAAACTACATGCGCTACAGGTAACAGCGAGATTGAAATATCCTAATGAATATACTTTATTCTGTGAACATTGGGAAGAAATCTGGAATCATAGAAAATCAGAAAAAGTATATTCTTAGTTTAGAGTAGTGTATCTCTATACAGCTATCGTCATTGCTTCCTTAGTAGAGGTGGATGTGACACACTGACCAGTGTGTATATGATGATATAAAACATACCTTGATTACATACCTATGATAACCAGTAGGAGGGTGCAAAGATTATATCTAAAGAAGTCATCATCACATAAATAGCAATTTGGGCTACAGGTTGGCTAGATATGTATCCTGTTTCTACTGTATGATGATCAGTGTAGTCCCTTAGATACGATACGCTACTCACATATAGGGCTTCATTATAAGTATGATCAGATAAAGGCCAAAATTCATCGTTTTTGGCACCTACGTGGCGTTGGCCTAGGAAATTATATATAGGTAAGTAAATGAGACTGTTTGTACATAGCTAGTGAACTCGATGCCTGGGTGTATCACTGCAGTCATAAAAGCCTATAGTGGCTATACTAGTTATTGAGAAATAAATCAACGAATTTTTGAGAGTAAAATTAAGTCAAAATTTTTTTTTAAAAAAGACAATTTCTTGATTGTTTCTAGAGCGATAAGTATGCAACTTCATGAAGTAGATTAGTGCATGGCATACACCACGAATTAATTTTATCATATTCAATGAACATTGTTCTGAGAAATTATTTATAATTTTCCAATAGTTTTTATTTTTGTGACTTAATTTTGCCACTCAGTGTAACTATGATAAAAATAGTTAGATATTTGATTAATCATTTTCAGAACAGATTTTTGCCTGATAACTAGCAGAATTATAATTTACTAAAATTTACAAGTCTAAGAATGACCCCTAATAGGTATACTAATTATATATCAAAATCTTTGCTAAAAGATCGAAACCATTTTCTATCCAATATATCATAGGCAAATTTAATTAGCTCTTAAATCAGGTCATATAGTTGGAAGTTATCTGGCTAGGTCTTTCGCAGTCTCATTTTGTATCAGTGTGCCAAGGGTCTACTATCTTATATATTCTTTTAATGTCACACTTCTCAGCAATTGAGATTGCCTCTGGCCGCGTGGCCCAATGGATAAGGCGCTTGACTACGGATCAAGCGATTCCAGGTTCGAGTCCTGGCGTGGTCGTTCTCTTTTTTTTGGAAAATTTCCCACAGCTCCACGGTAGTACAGAACCTGGGCGATCTGGAGCGAAAGGCCGATCGTGCTGCGGCCACAAGGCAACGGGTTTGGTCAACTGGGGTATATAAGGCGAGGAGGATGTATGGCAGGACCGCATCCTGTATCAACCTCATTTTGTTTTATAGTCGTAATCGGATATGGCTGCCAGCGAACTAGTTCTGAAACGCGCGTCTCGTGAGCAGATTCAGCAGACATGGGCGAATTCCTACGACGAGTGGGGCAAGGGCACCATGAAGGTGGACGGACTTTTTGGAGCGCGAAAGAGTTTTGGCCGCGCAGGACTTTGCCCAGCGCGGGCTGACAGTCTGGGTGTATGTGCCTCGCAATGATCCGGCAACGCTAGAGATGCGGGCGCATCTGGAGAGCTTCTGCAGGCGTGCGATAGTGCGGCGGCGTGGGGCAGAGGCAGTGGAGGAGGTCACGTGCCACTCTATTGGTACGGTGTTCTGTCCGCCCACGCAGCGCAACCGCGGGTATGCTACAGGTCTGATGCGGGCGCTGGCGCAGGAGCTGCAAGAGCTCCGGGGCGTGTCGAATCTGTACTCCGACATTGGCGCCGAGTTCTATGCCAGGCACGGCTGGCACGTGTATTCGCCGGTCAGCGTGCGCTTCACGCAGGCTTTGCCTTCTGGCGCGGCTGTGAAACCTGCTCAGCGAGCCTGAGATCGCAGCCTACGCCGAGCAGGACTGCGAGAGGGTTGTGCAGCAGATGCAGGCGCTGCCAGTCTCTGCCAGTCATGTGCATGTGGCAATTCTGCCTGAGGCATGCGTCTACGCGTGGCACTTTGCCAGGGCTCGCTTTGAATGTTCGATAGTGCATGGCAGCGACCTGCGCCTGGAGCATTTTGGGGCAGCGCTTGCTGACGGCAGCTTCCTGGCGTGGACCTATGATGTGCGGCAGGGCACTGTGGTGGTGTTGCGGGCGGCTGTGGAAAGCCAGGAAAGTCTGTTGGCGCTAACAGCAGCCGCCATGGAAGTGGGTAGGAAGGTGGGGTTCAATGAACTCGTTTTCTGGAACCCTCCTTTTGAGCAGGCCCTAATTGCTGCTGGTGCCGAGCGGGTTGTGCGCACGGGCAGCCTGCCGAGTCTGTGTGTGTTTGGGGAGGAGGACGGCGAGCACGTGGAATGGTTGCTGAACGAAAAGTTTCCATGGGTATAGAATTTTTTTACTTTTGTTCTCAGCCTTTGCTCTGACTATCAAGGAATGTCTTAGAATGCAAGATCAACATCTAAAACACGTGAAGCGACGTGGCAACCTTGAGGTTGAGCTTCTTAGCGATACCTACGTTCAGATTAGCGGCAAGGCAGCGGCAGTTCTAGATGTTGCTACTTCAGTCTGGTTCATATCTCGCTCGATGTTTTCCAATACCGCAGCAGAATTTCCAATACGGGTACACAGCAATTCCCACACCATTTGTCCGCACTAACAATCCCGTGCGAATAGCGTGTGAGAATGGCACTGGCAGCTTGTATTGGCGATATCACAAACGCAACGCAGCGCTTGGTCCAGTGACTCATAAAGCCATCCCAGCATGCCACTATTAGCCTGCGCCAGCAGTATTTAAACGAGAACCGAGGAGCCAAACCTGGAACAGTGGCCTTTACTCACTGAAAAATCATCCATTCCAACTACTCACATTACCAATGAGCAAGTACCAGATCTTCACCGTCGACGCGTTCACCGACAAGCCGTTCGGCGGTAATCCCGCTGCAGTTGTTCCTGTTCCTGCTGACAAGCCCTTAACTGATACCCAAATGTGTCAGATTGCTGTCGAGATGAACTTGTCAGAGACCGCTTTTATAGTCCCGACGAATGCCAGTGGACCCAATGCCTTCCAGGAAGCTTCACAGTTTGGATTGCGGTGGTTTACGCTTACTGGTGAAGTGAAGCTGTGTGGCCATGCCACGCTTGCTACCTCTCATGCTCTGTTCAGCTTGATGCATAACCAGTCCGATGAGCTGCGCTTTGATACGCTGAGCGGTGAGCTGGTAGTGCAGCGCAACTCGGATGGGCTTTTGACCATGACTCTCCCAATCGATCGTCCTCAGCCAGTTGCTGTTTCTGACGACATCAAGCTTCTTGCTGCTAGCGTCTTTGGAGAGTACCGCGACACTTTTGAGATTGAACTATCACCGAGGCTCAAGTATCTTGTTGTGCACGATCCCAATGCGACTGAGGGCGACATTGCTGGCCTGGTGCCCAATATATCGCCCCAGGTGTACGCTGCTGGTGAACGGCTGGGTCTGTTGCTTGTCATAGCTACTGCGAAGGGCACCAGCAAAGACTTCCACAGCCGGGTGTTTGCCCCTTGGGCTGGTGTCCTTGAGGACCCGGTTTGTGGGTCAGCACATATTGTCCTTGCGCCTTTCTGGGAGAAGCGGCTGGACAAGAAGGCGTTCTCAGTCACACAGGTGTCTAAGCGCCACGGAAACCTTGAGCTTAATATCGTCGGGGATTCGCAGGTTCAGATCAGCGGTACGGCTGTTACTGTCCTTGAGGGCATAATAACGGTTTGACATGTGGCTCCCAACACTATCCTCCACAGGACCTTAGGACACATGTTTCCTATGTTTACGACCAGCAATGGCCCCGATTCCTTTTTCAGGCGCTAAGGACGGTATCTAGGCTGGTATTCGCCTGCCTACCTTTAGTATCCTTCTTTTTCCATTCTCCGCTTGTATGCTTCCTACGTTCAAATACGTACCATGAAAGAATGCTTTGAAAGTAAACTTATTCGAATGGGCGCAAGGGCTATTTCACAAATATATCTACTACACAGGAAATAGCATGGCGAGTTCTTAAGATGTATGTAATTTCTATGAAATGTGCTTCGCACAATGGTTGTGAGATTCTGTAAAAAAACAACTAGCATGAGCCCTGGTCTATGTAAAGGAATGTCACACGATGTAGTAGTATAAATGGAAAGTAGACCCCTCTCTCCACACCTGTGTACATGGCCACACTGATATCAGAGATTAATCACCAATGTATTATAAAAGCCCACCATCTTGTATTAGCATATGCAAGGTTAGGGAGTGACATCAAGAGGCCCAACCAACCTGTCATAATATGCGACATGCGGCGAATAGCAGGTAAGAGCAGGACGTTTGTTTCCCATCTCTGCTTTATTCATTCACCATTTTGCACAAATTTCTGGAGAATGGCCACCATTAACTATCTCTCTGATACAATGTTGAGGATAATTCTATACCTTGTTACTAATCTTTTTGTGTATGATACCAAGGATGAGTATATTCACACAGCAGACCCCTCTCCGGCCCATGTTTGCAACAGATCGAAGAGAATACCACTTCTGTACCTTTATTCGCATGCATAAATTGACCTCTCTGTTAAAGATGAAGACACCAGTGTTCATCAGCTCAGCATTGCAAACTTTGGTATCATTTCCAATATCAGCCTAGCTGTGGAGAACGGCTTTTTGTATTTGGTTACCAATTTTTATCTATATGAATCTAGCTTATGTCTACAATTTTGATATTGTTGAGCTACTACGTAGTGAGCTGTTGGATAAAGCAGAATGGCCATCAACCGTTGGGCTCATTGTGGAAAACCATCTAAGCCTTTGTGAAACGGTTGCAATACCTGAAAACTTCGACATTGAGGGGAACACATTCGAATCGACATATATGCACTCATTTACCTAGGACTAACATCACTAACCTTTAACGCGGGTGGGTTTGACTACCCAGCATGCCCTATTTCTCATTTGATTAATATGGCGGTGTGCGGAACGGAATACCTCAGTGTTAATGAGGCACTAGTGCTGAGTTCACAAAAATATACTTTCTACCATGTCTTACATATCTTGACCTGGATGCCCAATTGTCCGCGATTCCTGAGGTTTATGCATCCTCTACCAAAGTTTTGATCCTGCGCAATGTTCCTTGGAATATCTCATGGAGCAGCATCAATTCGGACGATAAGGACCTGCTAGAACTCCATGAGCTAATGCCACTTAGGATTGGTTATCTTTATGCTGATTTCCATAAATATCGCTATACCACCTGGTTTTGGCTATGGTATGACTGAGGAAGAGTACACCACCTATACCCAATCCATATTCAGCCGGGTTTCAGTGGCTACGTCAGCCAAATTTAGCTCCAGTATCTATTTGCCTGCTGTCTATGGAGTCTGTCGGGGTGGACCAAACCAGGGTATTTGGAGCTACACACGTCTATTACCTGTAGCCCACTCAATCGCTTAATGCCTCAGCTTCTTTTGTATTTCTCTTCGCAGGCTATCGATCAGGAGGATGAATCAGATCAAACGGATAAATTCCCAACTATTGCACTCCATTTCCTATCCAGTCGCTCCTTCAGTGCATGCATGCAAATGGTGAAGGTGTTTGCATGAATCGTTAGATACGGCACGGAAGATGTAGACCAAAACTGGTTTCGAATCCACTGGTTCTTTTCCATCGCTTCTAGAGGTTTGCGTTCCCAATTTCTTCCCTCAGGTAATGCAGTATTATGTTGGATGGAATTCAGCCAGACCTGGCCTCCATCTCTCACTTTTGGAATTCAATAAAGCTTCCGACGATGAGGGACATAGTTCGATATCCTCGGCAATTCAGAATCCCTTTCTTTCCTTCATTCCCTCATATGGAGGCACCGCTTCAACGGTACCGAATTTTTTGAGGCTCGTTCAAGCCATTCTTCACTGCTTCCTGTTTTATTCTTGGCTTTCGATAGCAAACCATACTTGCTCTCGGTGCGCATCTGGACCGGCGAACATTGGTACCAAGGCTTGGTACCAACTGTTATATTTCGGATTAGATATCTTACGGGACTTATATTGTCCGGTCTAGCCTTCCTTGGTGTCTCCCTGGCGCTCGGTAGCTCAGCGGTGCTGCACGCACAGACAGGGCTGGGTTGAGAAGCCAGGGTCCCAGATCATGTGTTTGAGCTTGAACCATCCAATCGCTTGTCCTCGTTGGCTCCCCACACAATCTCCTTCTAGAGGTTTATCGATGCTCGCACAATGGGGACAAAACAAGATGGGCCTAGTCCTGCCCGCATGCTTTTTTTCCTTTGCTTTTTCCAACTCGGTTTTTATTTATTTACCAATGAGCCAGGGAGTTCCAATTAACCGGCGCACAAAGCAAGCGCGCCTACTGGGCAACAGCGACAACAACCAGCACGCAGGATCGTATCCGCCGCGGATGCGTCGCGAGATCGTAGTGCCACCGTCGGGCATGCACCGCACAGCCGAGCAGCTCTCGCGGCAGCGGCCAGCGTTCCGCACGACCAAGACAATGCAGAAGCTGAAGCTTCTGCCTGAGGACGACAACGAAGGTACGGATGCCGACGAGTACGTGGGCTTGCCAGGCGTATACGACCAGGTGGCGCATATGCGCGGGGCACAGGAGCTACGGGGAGAAATCAATAGGCTGAAGGCGCTGCCGCCGGGGACATTGCCTAGGGTGACGGCGTATGCGACAGCATCGTCGTATACGATGACCCAGCTGTTCAAGTGGATTGAGGGGCGACGGGTGCAGAACGAAGCGGCGCCAAAGCTGCTTGACGAGTGTATTTACTCGCCGTTTGTGTATGCACCGGCCGAGGCCATCACGATTGACGTGGAGCCGTCGCTGCTGGAGCCCGACTCCCATGCAGTGAGCTTCCGCGAGACGCACATTCCGATCAAGAGCGAGGTGTTTATATTTGACTATGGAGTGGTGGTGCTGTGGGGCATGGAGGAGCGGCATGAGCGCGAGTTTCTGCGCGAGCTGGAGCCGTTTGAGCTGGAGAAGGTGGACGAGGACGACATTGAGACCGAGGAGCTCGAGTTTTACTTCAATACACACTCGCAGTCGCGTGTGTACAATGACGTGATCTCGCTGCGGATGACCAAGGGCCATATGGCGAAGCTGGCAATCTCTCATGCGATTGCACAGGCCACGAAGCTGTCGCTGTACGAGGGGCTGGTGGACGAGACGATCGAGGCGACGCGGCACATCCCGCAGCGCATGGCCGAGTCGGGCACGGTAGGAAATGACGCGCAAGGGCCTGATCAAGAAGATCGGGCAGCTGTTTATTATGCGGGTGAACGTCAACCTTGTGAGCAACATCCTGGACACGCCCGAGATCTTCTGGTCAGAGCCCACATTGCAGCCGCTGTATGTGGCGATTCGTGAGTACCTGGAGATCCCGCAGCGCGTGGAGATCATGAACCACCGCGTCAGCGTCATTAGCGAGATGCTGGACATGCTCAATGGCCATCTGAACGGCATGCACGGCGAGTTCCTGGAGTGGATCGTGATTATTCTGATTGGTAAGTTTTGTTGTAGAAAACGTGCCAGCGCTGTCTTTGTGTCCCTATCGTTAACAGCCCTCCCTTCTCTCTCTGTCAAGTGCGCTATAGTTGTCGACATCTTTGTCATGGCCCTCGAGTGCCTGGTGTTTGCCATCGCAGACTAGTGTATTAAACATTTCTCCCCTTGCGCTCCACGCACTGAAACAAAGTAGGTGTCGAGATTGTCATTGGTGTTGTCACCATCACTATCGAAGCTGCCAAGCTGACAAATTGAGGAAGGTGACTTGGTATGGCGTTCCTGAGTCATGTGGTGATCTCCCCCTAGCCCTCGCTCTCCGGTCCGCACCCCCGCCAGTTCTTGCGCCCTATATAGCCAGGGGCTAGGAGCCGTATCTGTGCTCTCCCCACTAGCTTTTTATTAAAATACACTCATTCTCTTTTTGCCAATGGCCCTCGAGCTGCGCGTTTTCATCATCGACGCCTTCACGGCTAAGGCGTTTGGCGGCAACCCGGCTGCCGTCGTGCTCCTCCCGGCATCGCACTCGCTCAACGACTCGGCGCTGCAGCAGATCGCTAGCGAGCTGAACCAGCCGATGACAGCTTTCCTCCAGCCCTCAGGCGCCGACTACACTCTGCAGTGGTTCAATGCGCGCACCAAGGGCCGCGTTCTGTGGCCACGCCACTCTGGCCAGCGCCCATGTACTGCTCAGTATGCTTGACTTGCCGGTCACCACCCTGCATTCGCCGGTGGGCGCCCTGGAGATCAGCCGCCGGGACGAGCTGCTGACGCTGCGTCTGCCTAGCAGTCTGTCCGAGGAGGTCCATGGCGAAAAGTACCAGAAGGTTCTGCAGGCGTTCATGGGCGGCAGATTGCCGACCACTGCCACAGTGAGCTTCCACTATGCACAGGCAGTCAACGACCTGGTGGTTTTAATCGAGGGAATCGACGAGGCTGTGCTGCGTGCATGCAGTCTGACGCAGGAGTTTGCTGCGGCCAGCCAAGCGCTGGGTGTGCGCGCTGTAACCTTTGCTGTGCCTGGGACCGATTACGACAGCCTGGCGCGCGTGTTCCACGCTGGAGCAGTGCCCGACGAGGACCAGGTCACAGGCTCCGCCCACACCATCATCGCCCCGTTGTTCCATAAGCGCTTCGGCAAGTCCACTCTGCGTGCCTTGCAGTGCTCGGAGCGCGGCGGCGAACTATTGCTGGAGCTGTCCGACGACCATGTGCTGGTTTCCGGTACCGCCGTTACTGTGTTGGAGGGCAAGCTGACTGTTTAACTTTTCTTTTCTCTTATTCAGTTGTCTTGCCAGAACTTTTTATCGAAAGCTGCAATCATCTCTGGCTCGGTCTCGCGGAACCTATATAGCCATGACGTGAACCCGCCTGTCAGCACCTGGATGTTCTGTCCAAACAAGCGGGTCGTCGCCGGCCTGCCTTCTCCAGCCGCTCCTGGACCGCTTCATTGTAGATGCGGGCGGATTTGGGACCACGCACCTGAGACAATGCGCAGTGGAAGATTACTTCCGGTACACCCGCGTATCTTCTGCACCAGGGCCGCTGCCTGGTCGTGCATTTCGTGTGCGGGGACGTTGACAGCGCCAGGGATGTGGCCGCCGTTGTAGTCAGAGTTGCGCACATCCACCACTACATAGTCCTTGCCCGCGATCTTGGTCGGGTCCCGCACCAGCTCCGCGAGCTTGTCCACTGTGATGCGGTTGCTGACGGCCATGGTTCTGTAACAATGCCCACTTTTGTTAATGAGGAAGCGAGGAAGCGAAAATCGCAGCATTACAAGTTTTTTCGTTTTTGCTTTTGAATCTTCAGGGTACTGTTTTCCCCGTGGACTCGCACCTTTGTGGGTCTCAACAGTACTGTTGCCAACTGTCATGTTGTCAGGAAAACGTCCTATATTAATGTAGCCAAAAAAAAAAGATGTCGACCTGCTACCCGGCATGCTTGCGGGATGCAGATATAAGGCGATTATTAAGAGACTGTGTCTTAGCGACCTCTGGTCTGGCTCTAGTTCGAGCTAGCAACTCTATGTGTCCTGTGTCATGCGCAAACATCTCCCAAGAGGCATACATGCCTGGATGTTGATGTCCGAGTTCCAAACGCCTGGATCGAAGGACACAGAACCGCGAGAATTGCTGCCAGCCTGACGCGGTGGATGGGTTTGCACCTCGATCCCAAGGTAATCTCAGCGGTATGTAGCATCGGTGGGATCAATGGGCCTGAAGCAATTCGCCATACCAGCACCACTCATAATTTGGCATGCTGCGGTAATATGGCTATGTGTAAAATAGACACAACTGTATGTGATCTTGGGTGTTAGAACCCAGTGATGCTTGCGTAGTTTGCAAAAGTCGGTGCAATTGGAATCGGACGTGATCCAACTTGCTCTCCAAAGACAGTGCTCCTGCAGCAAGGTCGCGGAAAGTATATGTAGGAATGGGAGTGATTTGATCAGCAAAAGCAGTTCCTCCAGTGTGCATCTCAAGGTAGGGATTCGCAGCTCACGTAGCGTGTAAGAAAGCCTACCAAGATACAGCCTGGACTGAAAGGAAAGACAGGTGCTGGCGCATGTCAAAGGGTATTATAGGTGTGGTGCAAAGCGCGACAAAATAATTGCAGCACCTGCTTCTCTGCTATCAAGTCTTGGTCAAGGCTCCCATCCACTAGTTTCCAGGGATTCAATGGCTCCAAGCCACTTCCTGATAAGCAAAGTTGATGGTAGCATCTTGCCATGACTTATACACCTGTGCGGCTGGCCATTTAACAGTGATATATGTAGTGACTCTGCCGGTAAGAGGTAATGTACTTGTAGGGAATCTGATGTTTGAAGATGCGTTTGAGAATTGTGTCAGGTAGGTCGCTGGGCAAGGGAAGCCATGATAGCAGTACATAAAATCGAAGAATGAATCAGCTGGAGGTGAGAAAGAGCCTGCCAAGAAAATCAGCCGATTTTCACCAGCAAACGGTGACAGCTTGTATGCCTGGTCGTTTTGGGGTGCAGCTGAATCCAGGCTTAGTGAAGATACAGGCAATATGGAGTATATCCACAAATGGCTGTACAACATCACCTACATTCAGAGTGAATACATTGAACGGTAGGTCCCCTGGAGGACTACTCAGCTAGACTGCCTGTGGATATGCCAGATGGTGATGTTTATCCATGGAATATCCGTACCAAGTGCAATGTACAAAGCAGTCGTTTTTTGTCTGCGCTGTAAGAGGCGCTACTTCCTCTACTGACCTTTCACTCGTATCTCACGCCTGTAACTCGCAGCAAGGTGCGGTGTGCACTGTTTCGTCCAACCCATGTAGTGCTGATTCTAAATCTAGCAATCTATGGCCTTCTGGCCACTTTCAAATCGATCGGCATCCAATTTGTAATCCAATGCAGCTTGCTCGCCATGCTGACGTCAACCGTACGAAGGCATTCTCATGTCAGTACGCATGGAATTCCACGGCGCTATTGAAGTAACTGACTAGTCGATAGTACTCACTCTGTAGAGATCCTCGCAGTCATTGGCATATAAAAGCACAGTGCTGCCATCATGCAATCACTAACAACATCCACAGCCACCGTCAATTCCTTGTTTAAACAAATAGCAATGTCCCAGTATCCCACCTACATCATCGACGCCTTCACCAGCACTCCATTCCGTGGAAACCCAGCTGGAGTTGTGCTCCTCCCGCCTGATCAGCAGCTGCCTGATGCCCAGCTGCAGAAGATCGCCGGCGAGCTGAACCAGACCGAAACTGCCTTTGTCACGCCCACCAATGCTTTTGGACCGGACGCCTTCCGCACGGCCTCGCAGTTCGGTCTGCGCTGGTTCACACCGACACAGGAAATCAAGCTGTGTGGCCATGCTACACTTGCAACTGCTCATGTGCTGTTCACTTTCTTCGAAAATGTCTCGAGTGTCCTGCGCTTCAACTCACTCAGCGGTGAGCTGCGCGTGCAGCGCGCTGCAGATGGACTTCCTGGCTATGGTCTTCCCTATTGATGTGCCAAAGCCAATTGCAGTCACTGAAGATGTGCGCACTCTTGCTGCCAGTGTATATGGTGAGTATTTGCCAGATACCGAAGTCCTATATGCCCCGTCCCTGCGGTTCCTGCTGCTGCACAACCCGACGCTGGCGCTGGACACTGTCGACAAACTCACGCCAAACATCACGGGTGATGCCTACGCTGCTGGCAAGCGCCTGAACATCACTGGTCTGGTGGTCACCTCGCGCGCGAGTGACAAGGACTTCAAGAGCCGGCTGTTTGGCCCATGGATCGGTATCCCTGAGGATCCGGTTACAGGCGCAACCCACACTATCTTGGCACCGTATTGGGCCGAGCGCTTGGCCAAAAAGGTGTTTTCGGCAGCCCAGGTGTCGAAGCGTCGCGGGGACCTCGAGGTGGAAATTGTGAGCGATACTCATGTTCAAATTAGCGGCAAGGCGGTTGCCGTGCTCCAAGGTGTCATCTCAGTTTAACTAGCGATGCTTTATGTGTACCTGTGTCAACTAATTCTATATGTGGTTTTGTAACACGGGTACACATCAATGTATCTATGGCAATTTGTCAGCACCGGCGAGCTCGTGTGAAAATCGCCTATGCCAGATGTTTGAATCCAACAAAGCAAATGCATGTCCTAATTTATCTGGCCTCATGACCTAGGAACCCGTGCCCGCCGTGGTGGACATGGTTTTGCGCTCGCCCAACATAGGCCTATTCAATTTGGCCCGCTTCCCTTTCTCGCACATACATTCCACCACTACCCCCATGTACTCTAACCCACTTTGGTAACCATGGCAAGCTACCAGATATTCATTGTCGATGCATTCACTGACCGACCTTTTAGTGGCAACCCAGCCGCAGTCGTTCCAGTACCCGCCAGCCAGCCGATAGTTGGAACCAGGATGCTCCAGATAGCTGCCGAGATGAACCTGTCTGAGACTGCATTTGTTATTCCTAAGAATGCAAATGGGCCCAATGCCTTCCAGGAAGCATCTCATTTTGATTTGAGGTGGTTCACGCCAAAGAAGGAAATCAACCTATGCGGTCATGCCACCGCTGGCCACCGCCTATGTCCTATTTTTCAAGCTTCAGAACATATCTAATGAGCTGCGTTTTGACACTCTCGGTGGAGAATTAGTCGTGCGTCGTGGTACAGACGGACATCTAGATATGACGTTCCCTGTTGACATGCCCAAGCCAGTTGATGTCAACGATGATGTTAAGCTGCTCATCTCCAGCGTCTACGGTGAGTACCGTGACTCAATCGAGGTTGAGCTATCGCCAGCGCTCAGATTCTTAATCGTACACGACCCAGACACCACCAAGGATCACATAGTTGGTTTGGAGCCAAGGTTTTCGCCTGCGGCAATTGCTGCTGGTGAGCGTTTGAATCTAGTAGCGGTTCTGATTACTGCCAGAGGTGTTGAGAAGGACTTCCACAGTCGTGTGTTTGGTCCATGGGTTGGTGTTGGCGAGGATCCAGTGTGCGGCTCTGCACATACTGTGCTTGCTCCATTCTGGCACAGACGGTTGGGCAAGACCTTCGTTCTCTGTCACCCAGGTATCAAAGCGACATGGTGACCTTGAGGTTGAACTGCTTAGTGATACCCGCGTTCAGATTAGCGGCAAGGCAACGGCGGTTTTAGATGGTGTTATTTCAGTCTAGTTCATATCTCTCTGTGTTTTCCAATACCGCAGCAGCATTTCCAACACGGGTACACAGCAATTCCCACACCATTTGTCCGCACTAACAATCCCGTGTGAATAACGTGTGAGAATGGCACTAACAGCTTGTATTGGCGATATCACAAACGCAACGCAGCGCTTGGTCCAGTGACTCATAAAGCCATCCCAGCATGCCACTATTAGCCTGCGCCAGCAGTATTTAAACGAGAACCGAGGAGCCAAACCTGGAACAGTGGCCTTTACTCACTGAAAAACCATCCATTCCAACTACTCACATTACCAATGGGCAAGTACCAGATCTTCACCGTCGACGCATTCACCGACAAGCCGTTCAGTGGAAACCCCGCTGCAGTTGTTCCTGTTCCTGCTGACAAGCCCTTAACTGATACCCAAATGTGTCAGATTGCTGTCGAGATGAACTTGTCAGAGACCGCTTTTATAGTCCCGACGAATGCCAGTGGACCCAATGCCTTCCAGGAAGCTTCGCAGTTTGGATTGCGGTGGTTTACGCCTACTGGTGAAGTGAAGCTGTGTGGCCATGCCACGCTTGCTACCTCTCATGCTTTGTTCAGCTTGATGCATAACCAGTCCGATGAGCTGCGCTTCGATACGCTGAGCGGTGAGCTGGCGGTGCAGCGCAACTCGGATGGGCTTTTGACCATGACTCTCCCAATCGATCGTCCTCAGCCAGTTGCTGTTTCTGACGACATCAAGCTACTTGCTGCTAGCGTCTTTGGAGAGTATCGCGACACTTTTGAGATTGAATTGTCACCGAGGCTCAAGTATCTTGTTGTGCACGATCCCAATGCGACTGAGGGCGACATTGCTGGCCTGGTGCCCAATATATCGCCCCAGGTGTACGCTGCTGGTGAACGGCTGGGTCTGTTGCTTGTCATAGCTACTGCGAAGGGCACCAGCAAAGACTTCCACAGCCGTGTGTTTGTCCCTTGGGCTGGTATCCTTGAGGACCCGGTTTGTGGGTCAGCACATATTGTCCTTGCACCTTTCTGGGAGAAGCGGCTGGACAAGAAGGCATTCTCAGTCACACAGGTGTCTAAGCGCCACGGAAACCTTGAGCTTAATATCGTCGGGGATTCGCAGGTCCAGATCAGCGGTATGGCCGCCGCTGTTCTGGAGGGCACGATAACTGTTTGAATCACTTGCTTTCCTTTACTGTTGCCGCAGCAATAAATGGCTCCCCAGTTCCTACCCGGGTACACAAAAGTACACCAACAGCATTTGTCAGCAGAGCCATGTTCGTGTGAAAGAGTGTGAACATGGTATTCCGGATCTGCATAGGCGGTATTTTCCGCTACATGCTAGGAGTCGACCCTGTGACTCACGTGTCCGCCTCGCCGCATCCTGCTCATGCTGTGCAGAAAATATATAAGGTCTATTTGCCCAACCATATGCGGATGGTGTTTACCGCAAACCCCAAATCGCATTTACTTTCTGCTGAACCACTATGACCAAGTACCAGATCTTCACCATCGACGCGTTCACCGACAAGCCGTTCGGTGGAAACCCCGCTGCAGTTGTTCCTGTGCCCGCTGACCAGCCGCTGACTGAAACCCAGCTGAGCCAAATTGCTGCTGAGATGAATCTGTCCGAGACTGCATTCCTCACTCCCACCAATGCCAGCGGACCCAATGCCTTCCAGGAGGCTTCGCAGTTTAAGCTTCGCTGGTTCACGCCCACAACGGAGGTCAATCTGTGCGGCCACGCCACGCTGGCCACTGCATATGTGCTATTCAACAAGCTGGACAATATCTCTAGCGAACTGCGCTTTGACACTCTGAGCGGAGAGCTAGTCGTGCGTCGTGGTACAGACGGGTATCTAGATATGACGTTCCCAATCGACATACCCAAGCCGGTTGATATCAACGATGATGTCAAGTTAGTTGTTGCCAGCATCTACGGAGAATACCGCGACTCAATTGAGGTTGAGCTGTCGCCGTTCCTCAAGTATTTGGTTGTGCACGATCCGAACAGCAGCGAGAGTGACATCATCGGGCTGAAGCCCGATATTTCACCCGAAGCATATGCAGGCAGGTGAGCGTGTGGGTCTGGACGCTGTGCTGGCTAGCGCGAAGGGCAGCAGCAAGGATTTCCACAGCCGCGTGTTTGCCCCATGGGTCGGGATCCCCGAGGACCCGGTTACGGGCTCTGCCCACACGGTGCTGGCGCCATTCTGGCAGAGCAGATTAGGAAAGAAGACATTCTCAGCCGAGCAGTCGTCGAAGCGCGTTGGGCACTTGGAGGTCGACATTGTCAGCGACTCGCATGTGCAGGTCAGCGGCAGAGCAGTTGTGGTGCTGGAAGGGCACATCGATGTGTAGAAACAAGAACAGGGGTAATCAAGAATGGTCGACTGACGTCAGCGTCTAATTATAGCATCTCTAGATTCAACGTGTGCAGAGAAATGTATGGCTACCTTCGCCATTTTTGGAATAACGATTACCCAAAACATACAGGAAGTGCATGGTGGTCCATGGACAGGCGCTGGCGATGATATAAGCGAGAGGCAGGATCGCCGTTCTAGGTCCTATTTTTAGATTCCACACACCTTCATTTCTCGTACCAATGATGTGCTCTCTGCTTTCAGCAGGCGCAGGTCAGATGCATAAAGCCGACCATGCTGTCGGCATAAATTCATCCAGTATTTGCTTGCATCTTTGCGTCTCTTTCCACCCCACCACACACCAATCCAATACATTTTCCACAGCGCCAGCTGTCTGACAGCCACCATGCCCGGATACCACTACATCGTCTCGCTTTTCGGTACTAGCAAGATGGATGGTGTACGCGCCAGCATCTACATGTTCGACGTGATGCCAGCAACACAGGCCATGATGCAGATATCGCAGAATAACCAGTACCCGCGCAACTTCTTCTTGGCACGGACCATGGAGCAGTCCACGCGAATCCCCCATCTATGTGCTGCGCTGCTTTTCAAAGTTCCGTGAGCTCGACGTACCACCACTGACCAGCTTCGCTGCCGTCCATGTGCTGGTGCGCGAGAACCGCGTAAAGGCAACGACTATCCGTATTCGCGAGAACAGCAGTTTGACGACGTACAAAATCAGCTTGTCTGGACGTATCCAGCTCCACGGGATGCTGGACCAGACAGAGCACCGCGGCATCAAAGGGTCCAGAGCGGATTCTGCTACACGACTTGTTTGGCATAATGAAGCGTGGGCTCGAGCTCGAGTACATCGAGGCCAGCCAGACCCTTATCGTCTACGATAACCACTCGACCAAAGAGGACCTAGCACGCATGGCACCAAGGTCAACCAACTCAACAAATGACGCACTAGAGAAGCAGAAGATCCAGACGATCGTTGTGTGTGTCGAGGATCCGACTACGGGCGGAATCCATGCACGCGCGTTCTTCCCTGGAACAAAGTACACGGAGGCAAACATGCCGGTGCTCGCCACACCATATCTAGGCAGCCAGTGGACCCGCAAAGCTACCGCCAACTTTGTCGAGATTTCGTGGAGCATGCTCGACAGACACTGCCACATAATCAAGCAGACAGCGCCCGACAAGTCGATCGCCCTCATGACCAAGACAATCACGCTGCAAGCGTCGAATGCATAGACAACTCTCCGCTGCCCCACCAAGACCTTGTGATACAATGTACCGATATGCTTAATAAACCTGGAATTGGCCATGGACGACAAGACAGAGTAAATGGAGAATTTGCGAATGCGCCGAAACAAGTCGGGAGCAGGATTAGCTAGAAAATAGGAACTGCATGTCTTGCGACGACAGGTGCTCGAGCGCCTTGCTGTCGCGGCCGATGGTTGAGTCAGCCAGCCACTGCTTCTTCTTCTGCAGCTGGATGATGCGCGACTCGATCGAGTTCTCGATGATGATCCGCGTCACCTTGATCGGGCGGAACTGGCCCATGCGATGGATGCGGTCCATGGCCTGCACCTCGACTGCCGGATTCCACCAGCAGTCGGCCAGATACACGTGGCTAGCCTCGGTCAGGTTCAGCGCCACGCCGCCCGCCTTCAGACTGACCAGAAACACTGTGTATTCGGGCCGCGTCATGAATGTCTTGATGACAGCGTCCCGCTGCACCGGTGACATGCGACCGTCGAGTCGGCACACACTGAACCCCGCCCGGTTGAGCCGCCACTGGATCAGGTCAAGGAAGTTTACAAACTGCGAGAACACCAGGCTCTTGATGTTTGTGTTCGCCTGCCGGTGCCGCGACAGCTCCTCCACTAGCGCCTCGATCTTGGTCGAAGACCGCCAGTTGTTCATGTCAATTCGGTTGACAATAGACCGGCGGTAGACCATGGTCTTGGGCGTGCTCACCATCGAGTCCATCAGCGAGGTGCCATAGCCAGCGGAACTGCGCTGGCTCACTGCATTTGTCAGCTCGGGTTGCTCCAAATCGATCTCAAACAGCTGGTAGCAGGATGGACAGCGTAGCTTTGTGCCGACATCAGCTCCCTCAACATAGTGCTGTGCATCAACGCGGCAGAAAATGTGCTTGCACTTTGACAGAATTGGGTCCTCGGCTTCTTCCTGGCAAATGGTGCACACAAATGTATCGTCGCTGGCAGCGCCAGTCTTGTTTTTGGCGTCGACCTTTAAGCGCAGCAGGTCCGGATGGTTGGCAGCCAGTCGCATGCGTGTGATGAGCTCGAAGATATTGGCGTAGTTGTTCAGCACTGTGCCGTGCTCTGCATATGTGGTGAACTCGCGCTGGTAGTCGGAAAACAATGACACATAAAAGTCCTCCTCCTCGGGGCTGAATTTGTCGCGGCGCGTCTGGATAATACGCGGCGGTAGCCCCATGTCCTTTGCGCGCTCGACCTTGGTGCGCCGCAGCATGACATTGTCGAGCAGCTTGTTCAGCTTGGTGAACGCCATACGGCTCTTGTCGCTATTGATTGGGTTCTTCTGAATCGGGTTCATGATGTGGTAGTTCCAGTAGCAAAAGTGCGACATGTATGTGTGTGAGCACTGGCTGCAGGTCTTGCTCTTGTGGAATGGCCACGAGAGCGACGTGCAATCGCTCTTGTAGTTGAAGTACATTGCAAAGGGACTGCAGCGGGTCATCCGGATCAAGGAGTATAGTTCGCCCACACGGTTATGAAGAGGGGTGCCAGTCAGCGACCACGTATACTTGGCTTTCAGCTCGAACGCTGCACGAGCAGAATTGCTGGACCGGTCCTTGATATTGTGTGCCTCATCAAGCACGATCCGGTGCCAGTCGACTTTGTGCAGCACCGAGTCTTCATGCAGCAGGTTGCCATGGCGGCGGAATCCATAGCGCTCGCGCCGAAACGACGATTCGACCACCGCATAAGTGGTAAGCACAACGTCGTATTTCACCAGCTCGCTCGGGTTGAGATCCCCGTTCTCGTCAGCAAGCTTCTGGCGGTCTGTGCCATAGTACATGAACACCGACAGGTCGTCGGTAGCCGCCTCGATCTCAGACTTCCACTGCATCAGCGCTACTGTCGGACAGATTACCAGCGTCGGCTTTCCACGATTGACCAGCATCAAGCCGATGGTCTGCAGTGTCTTGCCCATGCCCATCTCGTCAGCCAGCACCCCACCGCGGAACTGGGTGCCCTCCTGCCGTGCCATCCACCACACGCCCTCGCGTTGGAACGGCAGCAGCCGGATCTTGAGGTTGGGCGGCTGCTCGACCATCTGCATCTCGGGTGGTCCAGGCAGCGACTTCCATGCGGATTTCAGTTGCGGGTGGTGGAGGAACAGCTCTGGGCGGTGAAAGTAGTCCAGGTCTCCTTCGGGAGGAGCATCGATAGGAGGGTCTTCTTCCTTGACCTTTGGCCGTTTCCGAGCCCTGGCGCGAGACGCCTTGGATCTGCTAGAAGCTGATGCTCGTGCCGGCCGAAGAGCAGATGTCAGCTCCTGGACGCGGCGAGTCAGTGACGAAATAGTCTCGGCAAGCTCGCCTCTTCTGGATGCATATTCTCTCTTCGCCTTTTCGTGCTGCTGTTCCAGCCTGCCCCTCTGCTCGGTCTGGTCCTTGACAGCAGTGTCTTGCCGTTCCTCCGACTCCCCTACGCTATCCCCATCAGTGTCCGTCTGCTCATCCGATTCACCAAACCCCTGCCCAAGCACATTTAACTGGAGGTTGGTCGCTCGCTCATTGCGCAGCAGTTCCTCCAGCTCGTCATAGAGGGCAGCCCTTGCTTCTATGGCTTCAGCAAGCTGATCTTCAAGCTCAGCTTCAGTGGTGCTCTCTGGCCCCGCAGTCTTCCGACGCCGGGTTGGTGGTTCCTGGAAGTCGCTCTCGTCGCTGCCAGAATCATCGGAGCTCTCACTGACAAAGTCACTGTCGTCATCGCTGACAGCAACTAACTCCTGTGGCGAGGCTGGTGTGGCAGTTCCGCTGGACGAGCTGTGGCTCCCGGCTGATGTCGGTGCGCCGGATGAGGCAACCAGCGTGGTAGCAGACGAGGACGTAGTGATGGGCTTGATCGGGCAACGGCCCCTGTGTTTTTTGCGCAGGACCGCCGCAGCAGGCGCAGGCGCAGGGTCAGCTGCCAGTGAACGACTTTTGGATCGGGTAGTAACCATCCTTTTTGCTTCTTGCCTGCAGGAACTTTGTGTGAAAAAACTGAAGGTAAAGGAGCAGAAATGTATGCGTCGTGCCCTTTACCACCAAAGAGTACGAATTAAAAACTGCGGAATGCAGCGATGGCGCAGGCGGTTTCCATTGGGCGAACCGCTGATTACATCCTGGGTGGATTAATCCTCGCTGTGGAGAGTCCGCCTGGCTAAGGGCATAAAACCGTGGATTTTGGACTGCACCCACGGCTCTTTTCTTGTATTTTCGTCTTCATTTTACAATAATTTACTATGGATTGTGGAACTGGCGCTGCGGCAATTAAGCTAAAGAAGGAGTTTATAAGTAAGTTGGGCGCGACCAGCCGGCAGTTGGCAGTCCAATGGCGGCAGCATTTTGAGCAATGAGCACTAACCAGCACAAAAACACATCCCCTTCTCAAACCTCTGCATTTGCGCGACATAGAGCTTCAGAAGGAGCCATGCGACGGCTTCTCGGTGGGTCTTGTGGACGATGACAACATTTTTGAGGCAAGTAGCATGCACAGAGCAGCGAACCCGGGGCGGATACTATTGCATTGCAACGGCATTGGCATCTGCTGACTAATTTGCTCACACATACTCTTGCAAAAAGCGTGTAGTGGGAAGTCACGGTCATGGGTCCGCCAGAGACATACTACGAGGGCGGCTTGTTCTCAGCGCGGATGACGTTCCCGACCGACTACCCGATGCGGCCACCCCAGCTGCGTTTCAAGAGCGAGCTCTGGCATCCGAACGTGTACCCTGATGGGCGCGTGTGCATCTCAATCCTGCATCCGCCTGGCGAGGACGCCATGGGCTACGAGAGCGCCGACGAGCGCTGGTCGCCGGCACAGACAGTGGAGTCGGTGATGCTCAGCATCATCTCGTTGTTTGCCGATCCCAACGACGAGTCGCCTGCCAACCCTGACGCCGCCAAGCAATGGCGCGAGGACAAGCGGGGGTACAAGAGGCGTGTCTTTAGGTGTGTCGAAAAGTCGCTTGGAGGCTGCTGAAGAGGGGGTTTTGCCGTTTGCTATCTCCCATGAAGTCGTTAGAAATGAAACTACAGCTTCGTCTATAGAATTCGAGGGCCAAAAGAAAACCATTTATTTCTTAAAAGCTTGGGTGTGGGGTATGAGGGATGAGTCAAAAGATGAGGGATTGCATGAGATGGTATAGCACTTAGACAAAGACGACAACGACGACACTCGGCCATGTCGACCGCGGAGATGCAAGGCCATAGGCCAGGGGCATAAATGAGGGGAGATGTGGCCACGAAGAGCCGCATGGGAGGACAGAACGAAAATAGAACAAGACGGAGAATCCCCGTCCATCCACTACTCGCACTCCCATTACGACATGTTGCTGTCGAGCTGCTGCTGCTGCTTCTGCTGAGCATTGAGCGACAGCGTGGCGAGAGGAGTGTCGGACAGGCTGGCTGATGTCACGATCGGCATGGAGGTCGACGATGTGACTGCAGAGAGCACTTGCGAGAACTGGCTATAGTCGATGCCGCTCAGACCAGCTGATTGGTTCGCCGCACCAGCCTGCGGGATATAATTAGGCATGCTCTTCTGCTCGTCCCAGCCGCCCGGCGCCGCCGTAACGCTGGCCATTGCTGACATGTCAATGACATTGCCCAGCGTCACCGCCGGGTTGACCGACATGCCAGCCATCACCTGCTGTTGCTGGGCCGCCGTGGCATGAGCCACAAAGGCCGCTGCCGCTGCTGCCGCCGCTGCCGCCGCCGCGCTATCGCCAGATGTGTGCATCTGCGGAGCGCCCATGCCCATCGTCAGCGAGGGCATCTGGGACAGCAACGGCGCCGAGGCAGGCGACATGTTGAGTGGTGAGTGATCGATGGACCCGCTGTCGCTGTGTGACGACGAGCCCGTGCGAGCCGCAATCAGGGCAGCACTGGTGTTGACCCGCAGCGCGGCTGGTTTGATCTCGTGGATGTGCTGCTGGTTCCGAGCAGCAAGCCCTGCCGACTCCTCGGCGAGCGACTCGGCTGTGACGACGGACCTAAGCGGGCTGCACGCCTTAGCGTCGGCCTTGCCGGTCACAATGTCGTCCAGCGAGGGAAGGATCTCAGCCGGCTCACCAGCATCAGCAATGGGCTCCAGGCCCAGCTGCTGGCGCAGGCGGTTCACCTCGTCGTGCAGCGCCAGGTTGCGCAGCTGCAGCTTCTTGATGTACTGGTCACGGTTGTTGAGATGGTCCTTGAACGACCGGATGTAGTCGAGCGACTTCTCCACGATCGTCGCCTTGCTCGGCCGCCGCACATGGATCAGCGATGGCACTGCCGACGCCAGATCCTGGAACTGCCCGTTCAGAGACTCGCGCCGCGCACGCTCAATCGCATTATGCGTGGCGCGTCTCTGTGCGTGATCGATGCCCGAGACCGACCGGCCGCTGCTCGGGGACCGCCGGTGGAGGTCCGGACCGACTGCGCCGCCTGTGGTCGCGGCGTTGATTGTGGCCGCTGCGGCAGCTGCTGCTGCGACCGAGTTGTTTGCGACCAGCGTCTGTTGGGCCTGGTGCAGGTGGGCGGTGTTGACTGCCATGGGCGTCGTCGAATAAAGGGTGGCGGCGGCGGCAGCATGTGGATTGTGGAAGTACGTGGCTCCCGCATGCTGTGGCTGTGCGCCAGGGGTCTGCATAGCCGTGCTTTGCTCGCCAGTGAATGGGTCAATGAAGACCATATTGGGTGGGTTCGAGAACGACATCATGGACTGCTGTAATTAACACCGGGTCTTTGTTGTTTGCTTGTTTTCCGCTTTCTGGTTACCGGAACCAACTAGGGTAAGAAAATGAGCGAGGGGAGGGATGCCGAAAGGAGTCTGTATCAATATGGAATCGCACTATTTTCTTCCTGGGTCAACCGAACGAAAGAAAAATAGAGTAATATGCCAAAACTGCAAAGACAGACTATGAAATAAATGAGAAGCGGGGGATAAACACACACACGAGAGGGCGCTGGGTGGGTTTACGGAGGAGAGGGAAGGAGGGGGGATGGAGTGAGAGAGGGAAGGGGAACTATGCACAGTGGACTCAGGGGGCAGGTTTGCTCGCGCTCAACGCTGAGACAAGGGAATAAGAGGGAAAATGTTTTTTTGGCCACGAAAAAGAAAAAAGCAGAGACAAGGAGCAGCACAGACTGGGTCTGAGGAAACCCGCCGAGTATTTGAAGCGCAGGAGCAGCGGCAGCTGTGTTTGTGTGGGGGGAGGGACCTGCAAGGACGAGTGTCTCAGAGTCTGGAAGGGCGAACCTATTGCGCCGCCTCCCAGCAGTTGTCAGAAAGAAGAGAGAAAATTATGCCCAAAATAATGATTTGGCGCTGTGGATGTAGATCGCTTATTTTTTTACTGCTGCCGTTGTTTTGAACAACAGAATTGGGAAAGCGAGCAGCGCTCGGAAGGGCGGAAAAGCTCTCGGATACAAGTGTGTGAATGGCGATTGCCCGGTTCGCAAAACGGTCTCAGCGGTCCTCTTGTGTCACACAGTGACGATGTGGGGATGAGTGGGCTGGCTTAATTTATCTGCCACGGAACAGTTCGCCACCGATAAATAAAAACGCCTGTGCGCCGGTCGATGGGAATAGTGTAAGTGCTATAATAAAATTATGCGGTTGAACGTGTATTCACAAGGCCGAGGGCAGGAAGAAGGGAATAAATAGAGTCCATTTTTAGCTTCGCCATGTCCATATGCTCTGCTATTTATTTCCCACACGCGCCCCAGCCGCAGAGCGAACATGGGCAGCCCGCTCTGCAGAAGAGAATAAAAATGAGTGGTCAAATGGCATTTCGCTGACTGGCTGATTCTGCTGCTGCAGCAAGTGTTCGAAAACCCGCTGCTGCCCTTCCCATTTGCACTCTCTAGACATGTTTTATTGCTGCCGCTGCATTACCGCCCATGCACTTTGTTCTCGCAGCCCCTTTTTCGAACCCGTACCACCTGACACATAGCCATGTGACGCGCTTTGGTACATGAGCCCTTTTGCCGCAGACGAATCATCGCCTTTTGATCCCTCATCCTCACACCCTGCCTCCCCCCGACTGTCAGTGCACAGCGTCTTGTCCATTCACCAGCCGCCGCCACCGTATTAGCACCTCCCTCATTCTTCCTTGCTCGGACTTTCTGCAGCTGCAGAATCCGGAACAGTGGCTCATATGTAACCCTGTCCCCGAGTTGGGAAAAAAGATTCCTATTGTTGTTGTCTATCCTGGTACCTTGGCATTCAAAATCAACCAATGTCTACAGTCTTGACGATCAGCAAGCACCGTCAACTCGCCAGAAATCATAGGACGTGCCACTGCCGGAATCTGCGCGACATGCCGCGTAATTTTCTTCTCCAGCAATAGAAGAAATCCTGTAAAAGGCGCATCCTCTCCTCTCTGCCAGGAGTAGATCTTCCACTTACGCCCGGCGCAGGCTGTGTTGCCTGCGAAAGAAAATTGTGTCAGATGACCTCTGACGCAGCACTCTGGCAGAGAATAAGTCGCTCATTGTTCGGGAGAAGGAGCCAAAATTCGTACTCGCTCATAATGCCCAGGAGACGTGAGCCTTGTGATGCGGCGTATATTAATCATCTCACCTGTTCCCTCATTCTGCCTCTTACCGCCCTTCTTCAGACGGGCATTCCGGCATTTAGTCCGCAATAAAAAAAACTTCTTTTTGGGCTGCGCATATCCGGTTTTGTTTTCGTCCTCCTCAATAAACACCGCTCTGCACCGATAATGACCAGTGCCATCGGTACTTGTTTTTTTTTTCTCGCAAAAAGAGGGATGCAAATATATGCATCTTGGCAATGAACCTGCGCAACGGACATTGAATTCTGCTCCGCCCTGCCACCCCTTTAGTCATGAAACGCCCAGCAAATGCGTGGGCTCTCGGGGCTTTAACCTTAACAACAGGCCCACAAACATCCTCCCCAACAGCAGCACTGCTTGTCGACCGGTGTTCATCCCTGTTGCCTTAAATGCGCCAGAGATTTCTCGGTCACATCAAACAAACCAACCTCGAAGCCTGTCAACTGGATGCAACTTTTCAACAGCCTGGTCATCCCCCTCCCCCTCCATATTCGGAGAAAGCTTATAGCGCATACGACTATCACAACAAACAGCATTCCTCCGCAGGGGGTGGATCGAAACGAAATCGAAATACCAGCAGATATATGATTTGAGATCTGATCTATTTTGGACATAAAACGGCACCTAGTGCTGGTTCATCTGCAGGCGCTTGACAATGAACACGCTGGTGTCGATGAACCGCCCAACGCAGTTCTCCATGCAGCTCTTCTCCCGGCTGTCAAGCTGGTTCGACTTTGCGTCCTTGATGCACGTCTCCCAGCACCGGCCCGTGAACTCGTGAATGTTGCTCTGCAATTGCATCTTGGCCGACTCCTGCTCGACAAATGCCGAAAGCTCGCGCTGGGTCGCCTGGTCAAAGTTGCCCGACATTGCTGTAATTGTAAAAAATAACTGAGGGAAATGGAGAAAGCTGTGCAGCTGGAACAAGCCGGAAATGCAAAGACGCGTGCAAGGCAAGTGCTTGCTGTAAGCTGGCTGGTGGTGGCAGTGCTTGATCTCAACACTATCTTGCTAATACATACTGATCGATTACTTGAGATCAGCCGCTGTATGTGTACAAATGGGGTGGCGCACATTAGCAATTAGCCTTCTGGGCGCCACCAAGCCATATATTACTTTGACCTGAACTGCAGGATAAAGTCTGCTATTACGCCAATTGACTGCCGTGATTTAGGCACAAAGTGGCCGCCGACATAACAGTACTCGTGCGCATTGGCAAACGCGTTCATCAGGTCGACCGAGCGGCTGATGTGGATCATGCTATCGACCACGCCATATACGTGTAGCGACGGCGTCTTGAGCGGCCTATCGTACAACCACGTCCATTTCGCATCTCTGAGCTTATATCCAGATGCCAATACAGCGAATTTGAACGGTGGGTGGCCGGTATACACGCTATTTTCGATCAGTGAGCACATAGCAGCGGCCATCAGCGCGCCCTGGGAGAACCCAAAGATGCCGTCAAAGGGGCCCAGCTCCTCGAGCATACCCTGGAGGTACGCAACGCTGTTTTCGAGGCCATGGGTGATCTCGGGAGTATCGCTGAGCTGCGTATACCAGCCATGGCGCACGCGCGATATTGTGTTGCCCGACTGAATCAGCGATTGCTGCAGCAGGCTGTCCATGCCCGAGTAGTCGAAGGGACGCAGAACATTTGGTGCAGTAGCAAACACGAATTCAACCTGCTCGGCCATCTCCCTCACCAGGTGCTTGATCTTGACGCGAAACACGCTGGCATCCTGCTCATATCCGTGCAAACACAACACGCGGAGCTTGCTTGTGCTGGTATCGACTGGCATTGCCCCACGAGTCCTATTCAGTACTGGCTAGAGTAAAATGGAAAAAGCAGAGGTGAGAAAGCGAATGTAATAAGCAGTGCACTTGATAAGAAAAAGAAATAATGTCGTTGACAATACGCCTTCATTGCACTTCACAATCAAGAATAGTCGTCGGTGGCGTGCGTTGTTTGAATTGCGAGCCAGGCGGGGGACAGGACGCCACCATTAATTTGACTCGGGCTCCTCGTCGACCGGAATAAACGGCTTGAGGAACGCACGCATTGCGCGGCGGCAGTGCGGGGTGTTGGGCAGGAAGTGGCCGCCGACGAACTCGTAGATGACCGGGTCAGGGAACCGGGACGCCAGCTCCCTAGACCCCTTGATATCGATGACAGTGTCCAGCGTGCCCATCATGTGCATGCTGGGCGTTGTGAACGGAGTGTCCAGCACCTTCCGCAGCTCGCCAATCTCCATGACCACGCCGCCGGACAGCATTATGAACTTGAGCGGCGGATGGTCCACGGGAACGCCGAAATCGTATCCCTCGCGGCCCTCAAGCAGAGCACAGATCAAGGACGCAAAACAGGCGCCTACAGGATAACATCACATTCTTCTGAGAAACTGCCTCTGTCTCTGCCTCTAGCTGACTTTGGAAAATTCCCCTCTTTCCTCCAGAAACAGGGGAATATCTGACAAATTAGCGGCACCAACTGTACCTTGCGAGAATCCGAGAATTCCGTCAAACGGACCCTACACGCAACAGCCAAGCACGGGGAGGTTCTCATTAGTGACCATGGGCCATCACCAGCCTGAATGGGGAATGTAGTGGGCTAGCAACCTTACCTGCTCGTTGAGGATCTGGGCAATGGCCTTCAGGCTCTTGTCGAGGCCGCGCACCTCAATGCGCTGGGCGCTCTTGGTCCACCACCAGGAGAAGTTCCTGAAGTCGTTTCCACCGTTCGGCGACAGCAGCTCCTCGGCAGTAGCCCGCAGGATGCCGACATCAATGGGCGCAGTAGGATAGACGAGCTCGGCGTTGTCCCCAACCACCCGCCTAAAGTTGCGCGACTTGATCTGGAACAGCTCGCCGTTCTCGGCGTATCCGTGCAGGCAAAGAATCTTGGGCTTGGCAGACATGGGGGCTTTGGTTATGTGTAAGGGTTTAAGTGTGCAAGTTAAGAAATAGCGCTAATCCAAACGGACGAACCCCCACTGGCAAGAATGCGCCCTGGCTTGTATTTATGGTGGGCAGGCTGCCCCTGCGGTGGATGACCCCTGCGGTGGATGACCCCTGCGGTGGATGACGGCTGGCGCTGCTGTGGCCCACTTGGAAGAAAAACAAACGCAGCGCCCCCTCACCACGCATAAGCCGAGGCGCCTCCATTCGACGCGCTTCGCCAGGCTTCTTCTTCCCAGGCAGACAGGTGGGGGCAAAGGCGCTAGGGCACACAGGAAGCAGGCGTGACCTGGCCAAGCCAGCAGTCCTAGAACGAATCTGTGGTGGGAAAAAGACGCTCAAGGAGGCAGCCACGACACAAAATCAGTGGGAAAAAACGGGCAGTGCCTCAAACCGATTCTTATCTTCCTTTTCCTGGTTCTCCCCCCCCCCTTACCAGGCTTACAAGCAAAACAGAACGGACTGCACATGGAGGCCGAATTCCCCACGGTCAGCGAAATAGCAAAGCACGACGAGCGCCCACGCATCTCCGGGTTCGAGGACCTGGCGTTTGGCTCGCTGGCCGGCATGGCAGGCAAGTTTGTCGAGTACCCGTTCGACACAGTCAAGGTGCGGCTGCAGACCTCCGAGTCGCAGGTGTTCTCGGGCACGCTGGACTGCCTGAAGCAGACATGGCAGAACGAGGGCTTCCGCGGGTTCTACCGCGGTCTGGCATCGCCACTGCTGGGCGCCATGGCCGAGAACGCCGTGGCCTTCTACGCCTACAACCGCATCCAAAGCATCATCCGCACCGCAACCAACAACACTGGAAGCGAGCTGACGCTGCCGCAGCTGTTCCTGAGCGGCGGCCTCTCGGGCACCATCTGCGCCTTTGTCATATCGCCGGTGGAGCTGGTCAAATGCAAGCTGCAGGTGGAGAATGTCCAGGCATATGGCGGAGCAGCCAGCACAGCCAATGTGAAGTTTACGGGACCGATTTCCGTGGTCAAGCACTTGCTCAAGACCCAGGGCATTGCGGGCATCTACAAGGGCATTACGCCGACTGTGGCCCGCGAGACCGTCGGCGTGGGCTGCTGGTTCGGCGCCTACGAGGTCGTGGTCCGCCAGCTGATGCGCTCGCAGAACAAGGCGCAAAAGTCAGACCTTGGCCCCGGCAGCATCATTCTGGCCGGCGGATGCGCAGGCGTTGCCTACAACATCTCGTCGTACCCGATCGACGTCGTGAAGTCCTTTATCCAGACCGCCGATGTGCGGGCCACCGCTGGTGCTCCTGAGCGGCCAGGCATTGCCAGCACCATCCGCACAGTCTACGGCCGCGGCGGCATCCGGGCCTTCTACCGCGGCCTTGGCATCACCCTGGTGCGGGCCTTCCCAGCCAACGCCGCCATGTTCATGACATACGAGTACCTGTCTCGCCTGTCCATCGAGCTGCGCCAGAAATAGACACATAGAATGGACCTTTGTTGAATTTGTAATAGTGACTCATGGGAAAAATATCTCAGGCAGAGGCCAGAGCTAGCGGTGCATCGGCCGCGTTCGTGAGCTGGATCTCGGGATGGAACTGGTAGTACAGCTCGCCAACGTCCTCGAGCGGGTACGGAACCCAGCCGTTCTCGTTGACCCAGTACATGCGCACAACACCTCCCGAAAACGCATCGCGGTGTGTCGCATGGTAGATGGCGCGACGGGCCAGATCCTTGGCCTCGTCGACCGACATGTCATACCTGTACTTTGAGTCCAGCACGCCGTAGGCAAACGTCGACCCGGATCCAACCGAGAACAGATCGTTGGCTACCCGCTGGCCCTCAGAGTCCACATAGTACAGCCCCGGGCCCTTCTCGTCCCAGCCAGCAACCATGGTCCCCATAGACAGCCCCATGCCCTTGTACCGGTACACCAGGTTTGCCAGCAGCTTCGACGCCGCCGCAACCGAGATCCGCTTCTTGTTGCGCAGCTCATACAGCCGGCACTCCATCCCCAGCACGCGCTCCCAGAACGAGCAGTCCGCTGCTCCGCCTGCCATCGTGCCCAGCAGGTACGGGTTGATTTCGATGACCTTCTTCACCGACTGCGACGCAATAACGTTGCCCGCCGTCGCCCGCGAATCCGTCGCAATCATCACGCCCTCCTTGAACTTGAACGCCAGTGTCGTGGTTCCGTGCGCAATTTTAATGCGAGCGTCATTCTCAGACTTCACATCAGTGAACTTTTGCGTGAACGCCGCTGGGTTATCCACTCCAGCCAGCTCAAACTGCAGCCCGTGCCCTGTGGTGTCCACTGCCGTGCTGAACTCTGTGTCGAGCTCGCCGTTGTTTGTCAACTGGTCAATAAAGTGGTTCATTGCTGTTATAGTTGGAAAAAAGTGAGTAGAGTGAACGATTTTGCAAAAAGGAGAGAAATTAGTCAATTGCAGCATCAAGCCCTCGACGCGCGGACGGCTCTGAGGCATACGTAGGCATTACGCACGTCCTTGATCACGATCACCCACCCCTTGATTTATTTGTCCGCTTGAACCATTGCGAGCGCTGGATACCATGACATACCAAACCCCTGCTGCACTTGGCTCTCTCACAATGTATACTCAAACGCTGTCAAGGTCATCTGGGATTTCAAATGCCTTGTTGAATACAGATGTCTCCATGTTGAACTTGTCGCGAGCCCAGCCTTGGATAATAAAGATGTTGTCGGTCCATCGATTAGCAGCATCCTGGGCCACCACAGTCTCCTTGCGACGCTGGTTCATCAGCTCCGGATCGCACTCCTTGAACTGCTGCAGCTCCTCCTGCTGCAAATTCCACCTGGCCTCGATCTCCGCCAGTTCCTCCATCAATGATGCCCGCTCGTCAGTCTGCTCACGCCCAAACTGCGCCTTCTCAATCGATGACCCCAATGCCTCGATCTTGCCGTCGACTTGCGCGATCTCCTTCTCCAGGTCGGCAATTCTGTTGCGTCGCTTGATTGCTGCCTCGCTTGGGAACGACCAGAAGTAGTTTGATGAGCCAATCTTCTCGGCATGGCACATGCCGTCGTCCACCAGTGACTGCACCACGTCCTTGACTGTCTGCGCGACAATTCCCTTTTGCTTCGGCCCGATCTTCTCCAGCTCCTTGAGAAGGAACACATCTTGCTACAGGTGCTGAGTTGCGCATGGCTTTAAGTGCATGCACTGTATCCAACAGCTAAAGCATACGCCAGCTGCAGCCTCTGATACTCACCGACTCGTGGAATATGTCCATCATGCGCTTGCGCTTCTCGTCAATAGTCAACCGCGGTCCCTACAACAAAGCGAGCATGCAGTGAGCGTGCGTGCCCTAAGGGTCCCCTCGTGCGGAAACGATGCGTTCGCCGAATTTCGCTCGTTACCATTGCTATTCAATTTGCGCTAAAAGTGAAAAATAAAAAAGACGGAGCCAAGATGGGGGTCGAGCAGCAGCAGCTACGCGAATCCAATGTATCTCGAGAGAAAAAAATACGGCGACTGCGGAAAAGCTCAGATGCCCTTTTTGTGCTCTCAACGCCTGCGCTTTTTGGAGGGCGCTGACATGCCATCAAACGACTCGGAGTTGACGCCCAGCGACCGCTTGCCTCTGGCCTGGGAAGTATAGCCCGTCGGCGCAGACGCAGACTCTGCATTGTCGTCGCCCTCCTCCTCTTGCCTAGGCTTAGCTACAAAGGTATAGACATGCGGCTCCTTGTCGCGAATCTCCTGGTTCTCGTCCTTGGACAACCCTTCCTTGAAGCCCAGAGTGCGCCGGTGCTCGTATCCCGGATAGGCCGCAATCTCGAATGGATGTGTGCTGCGCGCACGTAGGCCGCATTCCTTGGCCAGCTGGCGGACATTCCAATGCGAGTACGGCGGACCGGACTTTAGCGATACCAAGATCTGCCCGGGCCGGTTCAGGTTGGGCTCAAACGGCTCTCCCTCACCAGCATCCTCCACCGGCCCCTCGTCGTCCTCGTCGTCAGAGGCAGCATACGTGACAACGTGGGCCTTGGCACCCTCAAAGTCGAACGACTCCTGCTGCTGCTCGTCCTCCTCTTCGTCGTCATCGTCGGACTGGTCGCCCTTTGGCCTCCGTCTCTGGCGCCTCTGTGGCCTGCTCTGTCTTGTATCAACACCCTCCGTCAGGAACTGAATCGCACTGCGGAAGAACCCGATCATCAGCAGCTGGTTCGTCTGGATATTGCGTGCCTGGTCTTTGATCCCAGCTCCAGCGTGAGGGAAGTTGAAGACAATATGCGTGAACTTTCGGCCGCTGAGCGCTTCAAAGTCTTCGAGTGCTGTTCCGTCAACCTCATAGTGCGTGGTGCCGCCCAGCTTCTCGAACTCGGTAATGTGGTGGCTCGCGTCGTCTGTGTATTTTCTGTCAACGATCTCCCGCGAGTCATAGGCGGTTGCAGTTATATTCTTGCCGCTACCCAGGCGCCTGGCCACGGCATGGGCGAAGCTAAAGTTGCCTTCGCCGACCAGGAGAATGAGGTCCTTGTCGGTGTATGGAAAGTAGGCGGTGCGCTTGTGCTTTTTCTTGTTGCCGCGCTTGCTCTGCGTTGCACTGGCCAGCTTCTGCTCGATCTGGTCCTGCGTGCGTTTTGCTGCCTGGTGCTTGGCATGCGCCTGCTTGGTATGCTTGAGCGCAGCCTTCAGCTTGCTCTTCTTTGCCATTAGCTAATGTAAATTTTGGTGACTGAAAGGCGAAAAGAGCCAGGGTCTCTGGTGGGCCAGCAAGCGAGAACCACAGCGAAACCCGATTTTTTATATTACGTGATCAGGGATTAGCCTGGCCAAAGGCTCTCAGTAATCGCCTGCTGTTTTTTCTTTGCACAGCTGCGATCTCACCCACTTTGATATTTCCAGCCTTTATCTCTCCTCATTCACAACCCCCTCTCTACAAAAACAGCAAGCAATTAGACAAAAATGTTTGGCGGCGTTTTCGGTGGCAACAGTCAGAAGCCTGCTCCGGCTGCTCCGGCAAGCCCCATGGGCGGCATGGGCGGAATGGGCGGTGCGCCCGGCGGACAAATGGATCCCAACGCACAGCTGGCGGCAGCCGAGCAGGAAATGGAAATGGTCACAGACATGTTTGCGCGGCTGGGCGAGCTGTGCTACCAAAAGTGCCTCCTGCAGCGCTACAGCGACGAGGAGCTGACAAAGGCCGAGTCCGTGTGCACTGACCGCTGCGTAGCAAAGTACTTCCAGGTCAACCGTGAGGTCAGCGAGAAGCTGGCCAAGTACTCGCAGGCTAACCAGCAATAAGACTTGTTTCTTGAGCCGGGAATAAAACATATAAAAACTCTTATTTTTTGCCCCGCGCTTCCTGCCTAATGTACGGCGTCACCTCTATGGTGTTGAACGGCTGCGGCAGGCCGTCGACGATCTGTAGCCGCTCGTTCAGCGCCTGGTTGGCATCGTCGTAGTGCTGGTACGAGACAAACACCATGCCCGATCGGTCGTGGGTCACCGGATCCTTCATAAACCGGAAGTTTGTGACCGAGCCGTACTTCTTCATGTGGTTAAGCAGCACTAGCGACTGCTGCATGCTTGTCACCCCGGCGACGTTGTGCTTGACCACCAGGTCCCGAACCAATTGGAATGCCTTCATTTTCTAGTGTGCAGATATTGTCAAGTGAAAAAAGTGGGGGAGAAGCAAAAGAGGAGAAAAAGTGCGAATGCTGGTATTCGGAGGGCACTAAGCTATTTCGAAATAGCTGTGAGCATGTCGTCGTCTTCGATCTCAGTGTCGGCCAAGGCCACTCCAGGCTCCAGCCGCTCGTCGTCAAACTCCAGCAGAATGGTTGTGCCCTCTGGCAACTTGGCGATCTGGCGGTAGTGGTCAATAATGGTTTGCACCACCGTTGTCGGAGCCACCCGCAACAGCGTATCCTTGCCCTCACGATCGCGGATTTTGATCCGGATCGTACCAGCGCCATCCTGATCTCCACTGGCGGGTGTATCAGCCTGCAGGCTCTCGTCCAGCTCCGCCATTGCCTCGGCCTGGCTCAAAACACTAGTATCCACACTATCTCCATACAGCTCCCGCATCTTCTCCCGCTCGCTCTGCGCCTGCCGGTACTCAGTTTCGCGCTGCATCCGCTCGACAGTCTCAGACGCCTTGGCCCGGCTGAACACGTTGCGCGGGTACACCTTAATGTAGAAGATAGGTTTGGCCCCCAGACTCAGTACCGAGCTGGTTGGAAACACTCGAATAGAGTCGCTCATCAGGATCGGGCTCGTCCGCATCACGTCCACAGCAAAGTTGCTCGCGTAAACTCTAAGCGCCTTTTCGATCGGATCTGTCGCAAACACCTGGATCGCCAGCCGCTCGCGCAGCTTCTTGTCAACCGCCTTTTTGTTGGTGATCCGCGTCCGCCTCCACCGCGTCTTGTCCCACAGCGCTGGGAGCTCAGTGTCCATGAATGCCTCGTCAAAAATAAAGTCAAACTCTAGCGTCACTTTCTCTGCAAGCTTCATGGCTGGCGATAGAGCCACCTCTGACGATGGCTGGACGTCGCCCTGGAGAAACCTTGACTCGCGAGGTGATCCTGTGCTGCTGCCATCGCCATTACCGGTCATAATCGCTGCTCGCAGTGCTGGGTCCAGGCCAGATAAATCGGCTGGCTGCTGGTGCGACCGCGGCGGGGTCGCCATAGCCGGCACAGATATTGTATCAACATCGACTACTGACATCCTCCTTTTTGTTGGCTGCCGCTTCTCAGGCAGTTCTGGTGGCGGCGTGAGCGACACACTGCGTGCCCGTTTCCGTACCTCCTGCTCCTCATCCCCGCTCGACTCTAGTATGTGCCTGTTTGTTTGGCTAGTGCTCGATTCCTCATCTTCGCTGGTGTCGCTTTCGTCCAACAGCAACGAGTCGCCAATATCTATGTAACCGCTGCTCTGGGTCGGAACCTGTGACGACTGCTCCCCTGCGCTTGCTGCTTCAGCAGGCCCGCGCCGACGAAAAAAGCTCTCGTCCTCATCGTCCTCTTCTTCCGACTCACTGCTGCCAATTTCCACCCGAGTAGGCAGCGGCCGACTCACTCGCCGAGGCTGTACTGCAATTCGCGGCTGCACTGTCTCTTCAATCTCCGAGTCAGAGATAACATAGGACATGGTAAAAATAGAAAAAATGGCTGAATAAGTTTGTGACTTGTGTCTCCATTTTTTACAGCCCGCATATTTAGCGCCATGGTGTCGTTGTTCGGCATTTTGGTATTCGCCAACTAGGATCAGCAGCCGCCATTCAGCCACTCGTTTTGGCGGAAATACATCAAGCCTGAGCAATATACGTTCACACACCGTACATAGCATGCTGGAAGGATCAGCAAGGCATGTTCATATAAAATGCAAGCAAACAACCTGCTGCCACTTGGGCAAGCACATCATCGACAACTGAAACAATGCAGCTGCTCATTACCACCGCACTTCTCCTCTCGTCCTTCAGGGCAATTGTGACCGCTAGCCCAGTCCCCCCGCCCACCCACGACCCGACCATAATGCCAATCTACTGTCCGCCATGCCGCTGTGGCCCCTGCATGTATGATGCTGTTGAAGCCAATGGCAACCTGGCCGACGAAAGGCCTGCGATGCCTCCTCGCTGTATCCCTCTTCCACTCATGTGCCCTGAGGAAAGTACCATCGCCGCGCCCAACCCCCCAGTCGCAGCTGTGTAGCCAGTTTCACATAATTTGAATAAAGCAATTTCTTTGCTGGCGCTGCCAAAGAAACACCTTTTAAGGGAGAGCACATACCAGTGCTCAGCCATTATCCTGGTGCTGGCATAGTAGGACAGAAGTGGTACTAGGAATGAAGCCGGCCATTGCACCAATAAGTGAATCAAGAAAAGCACAGCATTCTTTGTCATCGCAGCAGCAGAGTTGACAAACGGGTTTCGCGCGTGCAAGCAAATGCGTGTGAACAAGTGCTGGCAATCTCCGGTTCCATTCAGCTGATGTGGCGTAGGATAGAAAAGCAGTAAAATCACTTGCATATGTACATGCATTTTCGAATTCCGACAGACAAGTCGATTAGCAGGTTGGCTGCGATTCGGCGCTTCTGTGGGCTCTATGGTCTAGAGGTATGATTCTTGCTTTGGGTGCAAGAGGTCCCGAGTTCGATCCCCGGTGGAGCCCCTTCTTTTTGGAAAAATTTTACCGCTATTTTGAAATGGAGAGCAAAAATAATGTCGACCACGCCAGGACTCGAACCTGGAATCGCTTGATCCGTAGTCAAGCGCCTTATCCATTGGGCCACGCGGCCATCGACACGCGATTTCTGAGGTAGGTGAAAAATGTAGACTATTTAAAATAACTGCTTTGTGTACACTTGGTGTCTCCCTATCACACAATCACCAGCTATCTACTCAGTTCTATAGGAAAGGACACCAAGTATATCCTCTACTATTCTTGCTAATATAAATTTTATACTCTCTAAGCATTAAGGATCTCTTAAATATTATTATTAGTATTATATTTTTAAGTACAGCATATAATGCTATTACTAGTTTTATATATAGTTTGTAGCCTAATATATATCTCAAAGCTAAGGATATAAAAAAGGGAGAAAAAAGGGAAAAAAATATAAATACTTCCTAATTTTTTTTTAGTATATTTTAATACTAAATAAAGGAAAAGAGAGTATAAAACTAATAGTATTATATACTAGCCTTTTTAAAGATTTCACTGCTATAGAGTATCTGACTTCATTAGTAAAACTAGGGTAGAAAGCTATAATTATAGTAGCTATAGGTCTCTAATAGATATTGGAGGTTATATAGAGTTATTTATCTACCAATAAATTGTTTAAGTATATTATAATTAATAGCAATTTCAGTAATACAAATACTTTACCTAAACTGCTATTAGCATCTTAGAAAAGTTTCAGTAAATATGATTTTAACCAGAAAGAAAAACTTTGCATATTTGGGGTTAATTATCTTTAGGTAACAAAAGTCAATATCTTAATAGATATAGTTAAGCAACTATAAGGAAATCATATTTACTAAAATATTTCTAAGATTCTAATAGTAATTCAGGTGAAACATTAAGAAATGTATTTTACTCTTAGTAATTATTTATAAGCATAGAAATATTTTGGACATAATAATTAATAATAACTATGCTGAAAATAATTAGTAGCAAAAAATTAATCTGAAAATGATTATTCAAATAACCAACTTACTAAATTCCAAATTGCTAAAATTTATAAGTCCAAGAATAACCCCCTTAGATAAGCAAATAATCAAGCAGGTATTTATTTCAAAAACACATGAGCAGGTTACCAAGATCAATGCAGCAAAGAAGGCAGCAAAAGAGGTAAGGAAAGCAGCAAAGATCCTATCAGATAAAACAGAGGCCACTACAGCAACTACAGCAGTAGTAGCTGATTCACTTGCTGCTGCATTGGCAGCAACAGCAGACACTGTTGCAGCACTTAACAATCCATATGCACCAGCACCCCCAGCCTGTGCACACGACCCGGCCCAAGGGATCACACAGCCTGTGTGGGATGTGTGGTGCCAGGTCGCGGATCAAACATCAAAGCCATTTAAGGCGCATGGTAATAGAAAATTCCATAGAATGGCGACAACAGATGGTGTAATGATATGCATTCTGTTACAAGACAAGGTATCCAAGGCTGATGCTGCAGTAGATGCTGATGCTGCGGGAGGGGATGCTGCGGGAGGCGATTCTGTGGGAGGCAATGCTATAGCTGACTGTTGCTATATCCACCAGATCCCACAGCCAGAGCTGCAGAATCTGAAAGGCCGCTGTGTATTCATCGATCCAGGTCGGGGCGATTTACTGTATATGATGCATGAAAATAGCAGCAATGGGAAAGAGGGTGAAAAGATGCTCTACCGCTACACACGGCAGCAGCACAATAAGGAGCTCAAGCTGCGCCACTATGACAGGATTCGTCAGGCTACAAAGGATCAAGTCCCAGAAGATGCTGTCCACAGAGCAGAGGCAGAGCTTTCCAAGCACTGCTGCTGGACCCTTAGCCCAGCAAAATACCGTGCCTACGTTGCTACCCGTGCATCTGTGCGGTGTGTCCTAGCACCGTTTTATGCCAACACGATGACAGCGCGGAGGTTACCAGAGCAGCAGCCCACTAAGTCAAACAAGCAGCACCAGAGGCACTGGAAGGCCCATCCAGGTGTCAGTACCAGTCCCAAGGTGTACCCGCTTCACCGCAAGCTGCGCCTTGATTCATTCATGAACCAGGCCCGTGCAGACTACAGGCTTGCCGCAAAACTCCGGAGCAAGTTCGGTCCAGATCCAGTGCTGATCATGGGCAATTGGAGTGCGCCGATGGCCCGACACCATGCGCCGATTCGTGGCAAGGGATGGCGCGACAAGTTCAAGTATCATGGCTTTGAAGTCTATCTGATCGACAAATTCCGGACATCGTCGATGTGCCTGTTCTGCTGCGAAAAGTCGCTGCAGACATTCCGGCATGTTCCTAACCCGCGGCCCTACCAGAGATCGAAGAACCCAACTGTGAAGTGCCATGGCCATCTACGCTGTACAAGCGAGTCATGTAAGTGGGCCATGGCACAATACAAGCGAGCCTATTCGTCTCGGCTCTTGAACCGCGACCTCGCAGCAGTTCTAAACTTCAGGCTCATTTTCCAGTCACTCTGTGATTCAGGCAGTATTCCTGAATAGTTCTGTCGCTTTACGGCCATTGCTGCCAATGCTTCTGGCACCACCCCTGAAACAAAGAACCTGCGCAAGAGGCGTGCAGCAGCAGGCGATTCTGTTGCCAGCAGCAGCGAATCAGCACTGAAGCGCCTGCACCGAGCAGGCTATCAAGATGGGAGATATCCATAGTCGCTATTGCACCAACAACTATCTGATACGTTCAAATGACCGGTTCGCCATGATGCTCTTATCAACATATCAACCCATGCTGACTAGCAGCCAAGCTCGCATCACGAGCAGAGTAGTTCTAGTATCAGAATAATATATGTGGTGCCAGGTGCCTTTCTTCTGTCAGCACTCATCATAGCCCACAAAATATACTTCAATAATACGGTGCGTGCCTAAAACGACCTAGGTCAAATGCCAGGGAAGAGGAAACTAGGTAGCGTGTTCTCCTAGTGATGATTGTAAATGTGCTGATAAAACCAAAAGTAAGCGTTCACAAAAATATATTGGAAAAACCAGAAGGAATCCTTGCTGCTAGGAGCCAGCAAGGGGTATTTAAGCAAGCGCCGAGTGCGCATACTGAGCCCTCATCTAAGCCGCGTATGGCCCTGGATAAAGCTGCGCCACTCTCAGTGAGTAATCCGCCTTGGGTGAGTCGGAACCACCCTAGCGGCATGACATATAATAGTCATACTCTATAGCTTGAACTATAATAAATTTGAATAATAGCTCATATATCAATAGGCTTGCCTGCTCTATTAGTAGTGGTAGAATTGGGTCTTATGAGAAGCAGAGTCTTTAAGGTGTAGTCATCGTTACTGGATTGAGCCAAGCCCAGAGTTCTGGGACGAATAGTAATTGCAAGTGATTTTTGGCGTTGTATTTCATGTGGAATATCTATCATTCATATTTTTTGAAACTCAGCAGTTGGAATTGCAGAATGGTTCCGCCGCTGTGGCCAAGTGGCTAAGGCGTCGCTCTTGTAAAGCGAAGATCCGGAGTTCAACTCTCCGTAGCGGCATATTTTTGCTCAACCATCTACCTATCACGTGATGTTTTATTGCTGGTGTTTTTTGCTTGCCACGTAGTGTCGGCCGCAGAGGTTGCATTGCCATTGCTTGCTGATCCAGCTGCATGGTTTGTTTGACGGCTACAATTCATCAGGAGGTGTCCATCTGGAGTGCTATATTATTATGTTTGATGTTAGGGATTAAACTGCTATGTTATTGCAATCCTGGTGTCTTTTGGTCATCAGGCAATAGCAACATTGCTAATGCGGTACGTGAGGTCGTTAATATCTCGGTTATCCATAGCACCTCTAGCCGCGTAAGCTGCCATTTCATTGGCCCTCTCAATCCCTACATTACGCGAGTTCTTGCGGATATGGTCCACACTAACCAGCAACCCGCTCTGTCTTGCCTCAGTCACGATATCCGCAATTAGATCCTGATTCTTGACCGGTGCTCCCGAAGCTGTCTGCCATCCGTTACGAACCCACTTTTGGTAGCCAGCAGTAAGACAGAAAATGACATACGAAGACTTGGTATAGATCTGCACAGGCCGTCTCTGCATGCCCGCAGGGATCTGCTCCTTGGCTGCCAACTGAATTGCACACAGTACCGCTGCCAGATCTGCCCGCTGGTTTGTCTGCTGAGGACCTTTCAGTGCTCCCTGTCGGTTACGAGGATCACTGAATCCAAAGTACACCCCAAATCCACCCTGTGCCACCTCTCGGCCATTCCCACGACATACACCGTCAGCATACACCTTTAGGCTATTCCTTGCCTCCGCACTAGTCGAAATCTGGAGCTTGTCAGGCATGCAGGAGCTCTCGGTACCCATTCCGAAGTACTTTTCAGCTGCTGCAAGCGAGGTAAACCCCTTCAAATAGCCTCGCGGAAAGCGCAGAGTCTGGCGTTGCGCATCCCAATAGCTAGAGTAGATACCAGGCGACCGGCCCACCTGGACAACGTAAAACCTATTTCTAGCCATCGCGATTCAATAAAAAATAGAGGAGTACCAAGTGGAGTATGGACGATGGAGAAGAGCGAGCTCGATTTCAACACTGGTGGCCCTGATGTATGCGTCCGACAAAGGCAATGGTAAATGGTGTGTGGCTTATCAAGCTCAACCAGCCGCTGCAGCTCCGGGTTAGGGTGTCAGAGGTGGTGCCACGCTGTATTCCAGGTCATTTCAGCTGTGATATGACCTGCAAATCAGGCTGTGGCACCTCGAGAAGCAGCGGCAATCTGCTATGATTCTTAGCACCCTGTTGGTGTCGCCAGCGTCCTAATCATATTTCGAAAGAACTCCAATTGTCTTTCTGATACTATCCGTCATCTCTTGACACCTGCCTGCAGACTATACACATTGTGCCGATTATTTGTGGTGTTCTGGTCACATCTCTTACAGGCAATGGTATGGAGTGCTTATTGAACCACGCAAAAAGGATAAACAAAAGTTATTGTCAACGACGTGCGTAGTGGGGCTACTCGTCATAATAAACCGCGCGGCAATGACCAACATGATATACTTTGGTCACTTCCTGCTCTTCGCGCCTTTTCCGGGTATCTTCAGCAACTTTTACAGCAAGAGTCCTGGCAGCGATAAGGCATTCGTTGAAAGACTCTTTGTATACGTGTCGCAGAGAAACCAGCAGCCCGCTCTTTCTGATTTTGGCCATGATGGCTTCAATCACATCCTGGTTTGCGACTGGACTCCCTTCAGAGTTCCTCCAACCGTTTTGGATCCATTCGCCGTAGCCTGTTTCCAGGCAATAGACTGCGTATTCCGACTTGGTATAGATGACTAAGGGGCGTCTACGTGCATTCGCTGGAACTGGTTCCTCGTTTACAACTTTGATCGCCAAGTAGATAGCCCACAGGTCCGCGCGTTGGCTCGTCTGGCGCTGGTTGCTTATGATTCCTTGTGTGTTGCGGGAGTCTTGATACCCAAAGTATGCACCACATCCACCTTGCGGGTTATTGCCTCCGTGGTCGAGACATACGCCATAGACATAAATCGGCAGATAGCTCCCGGCCTCCGTCCAGGCAGGAATAAACAGCTGGTTGGGTGGAAAATAGCTTCTAGCACCGATCCCAGCGAAGGCTTCGGCATCCTTCAGATACATGAAGCCCTTCATTTGTCCGTGAGGGAACTGGAAAACTTGGCTAAGCGCAGCCACGTGGTCCGAATACACGCCAGGAATGCGGCCAACTCTAACTGCATAATAGTTTTTGATCATCTATGTAGCCGCTGGTCAAGAAAGAGTATAAAAATGGTGGGAAATGGAATAAGGAGACAAAAAACTGAAGACAGGATTGTCCAGACAACAGACACACGGGCTCCAAAAGAACCTGAAGTGCGATCAGCTTGGGCAAGACAGGTGATCATTTGATATTTGGCCGCCATTTTTCCATTTTAGTGCCAGTTTAGTTTGTCACCAATATTACGTGCCCCACAAAAGTGCCTTTTCTGGTAAGGAAACACTGGTGTCTACAAGCACCCGCTTGCAATGTCCTCCGCTGGTGTTGCGGCAGTTAATCTTGTTACCCTTCAGATAGTCCAGTAGTTATGAGTTTTATGGAATGAATATGATTGGAAATTGGTGAGGAGAAGAAGGGAGGATGGGACCGGAACAACCCACAATGTTTATATAGATGGGGATTTGGATCTGCACATGGTGACGAAGGACATGGAATTGCCCGATTGTCAACAAATCTCCTTAGTCGATAAAATGACCATAATTACTTTTAGCTCGCTTTGTTATTCTCCTGGCATCCAGCAGGTGTGGTTGTAAATGGGCGACATCTGGCGGTGTCGGATTGGAAGAAGCAGATGGCTTTTACATATTTCTTCCACTGCTAGTCGGCTCTCCGATTTGACTAGTGGCAAATGTGTGAGGTATTACTTGTAGAAAACTACATTACCATATCTGGTTGGTAATTTGTGCTCTGAAGCATATGGATTTTGTTTATTTAAGCGGGTAGCTTAATGGTGCAAGACAAGTATCGTCAGAACAGGCATCGATTGGAACGTATCTGTCTCTGCCTAGCATATTGAAACACACACGAATTTCAACAAGCTCGTTGTGCAAACAGCGGATGGCCGCATCGATGCCAAGTTCCGCCTTGATTTCATTCTTGAATTTGGCTGGATCGACTGCTTTGCTGTTGTCCGGGACGATATCGTGCTTGGCTAGAGCTGCATAAAAGTTGTACCTTTTGTACAGCGCCAAAGCATTAGAGAAATATGCAACCATATCCTGGTATCTGGAAAAATTCGAGAAGCACTCGGGCCGGTTCGTAGACATGCAGATGGCATGCACATTCCAAATATGTAGCCATAGGGGCTCGTTGTCTCCATCGGACGACCAGTGTGTCCTCATGTCTTTGTACAGCGTCTTGTTCACAGTGCTGATGATTGACTCCACATTATCCACTTTGCGGGAAGGGTCACAGCCGTCGGCGCCAGTAAGCGTGTTGTCGCATGTGTGTGGATATGGTTCGTTCAAGCTGAACTTGTCCTCCGGCCCAACACCCTTGATCCAAAAGTCCACAAGAGCAAAGATTCCATTCACTTCGTAACAGCAGGTGTCGGCCTCCTTGATATTGGCTGAACAGGAGAGTGTGTCTTCAGGACACTTGTCACCAGACAACGCAGCTATGGCTGGGCTAAATAAGAGAGTGCAGGCTGTGAAGGTAGTTAGCAGCAACTTCATGAGGTCAGGAATAGGGCAGGTGGGTGAATACGGCATACTGATCTCATGTTGGAACTCGCCATAGTGTTTATTATGACTTACATATATCCATAGCAGGCAGTGGCATGGGAACATACAGACATTTAATACTCGGAGCAAGGTGGTATAGTGATTGACGCTGTGCCTTGGAAGGCGCGTTTATTGAGCCACACTCAACTGGCTTAAGAAATAATATGAGAAGTCCCAGCTGGATGGTTGGTCTTCGTGGCACACACAGCAATGACCAATAAAAAAGGTATGACGGCTTGCATCCTGCAGCTTGCCCTTGCTGTAATCTCTGTGCTTTCTCAGCTGCACTTGTAGCAAGGGGGGTGGATTCGGCAAGGCGTTTGCTGAAAGACTCCTTATATATGCGCACCAGATAGTCCCGTGGCCTGCTGTCTCTGATCTTGGCTATGGCTATTTTTTCAATCAGGTCTTGGTTTGCGACTGGACTCCCTCAAGAGTTTGTCCAGCCATTGCATATCCATTCGTCGTAGCCTGACAACAGGCAATCGGTTGCTTATTGAAGCTTGGTATAGATGTGCAAAGGCCGTTTACACAGGTTCACTGGAATTGGTTCCATGGCTACAGTCCCGGTTGCCTAGAAAATAGATGTCAGGGCCGTGCGGTTGCTCGTCTGGCGCTGGTGTTCTTTGGTTCTTCGTATATTGCGAGGGTCCAGGCGCCCTTTGCGGGTCAGGTTCACCCCAAAGAAGGTTATAGAGCTCAAGTGCATGATAGCACATAGGCATGCGGTTAAATGTCGAGGGTTATACACAGCGCCACTAATAGGCACAGGCAATAGGGCATCTATAGAGGGTACTTTATTACAGAGCGACGGAGGGATTCTTAGCATGGAGTTTCAGCAGTACGGTGCCAGCGCGGTTTTTAACTGACTCGGGTCAAGGATCAATGGCAGCAGGGAGATCTCTTCCATGCTTGGATACGCCATCAAATTCTGGCTCTCCGGGTCGATTAGCATGGCTAACTGGCGCTGGCCCTCCTCATCAAGCAACGGCGCAGCCTCAGTCAAGGCGGTATAGAGATTTCCGGCGACCTGGCTCCACCAGACCTTGATGCAGGACAGCTGGTCGTCTGTTGGCAGAGCTAATGCTGGGACAGCGGCGACTAAGAGGGCAGTCCTGATGATGTTGGACATTTGTTGCTGTGTGGAGAGAAACTGTTGGTATGACAACAGGAAACCGCTGCGTGGCAGGCGTTTTAGATGGTGTTTTATACGACAGGAGAGCCACAGTCTCTCTGAGGCCATGCGACCTTGCCAGTCATGAGACAGAGGGGTCTCGAGTCCAGATTTATTGCTGTATCCGCTTATCTAGCTCAGGCGCAACAGGCGAGAATTTGGCAATATACTTTTCGACTGCGTCCCTGAACCCCACACCCATGGCCACGCCCTGCACCGTGGGCACCAGCAGATTATCGCCGCCGCCCAGAACAAACGAATCAGTCAATACGGTGTAATTTTTGGCATCATTCAGCACGCCCCACTCAACACCCCGCATTGGCCTGTGGTCCACATTGCCGATCCGCATGGCCACTTTCACAGTGGTCGCGTTGAACCGCAGCCCAGACACCTGAATGCTTGAAAGCACATCAGGCGTGCCGTCGATGTTGGTGTTCTTGCCTTGCTGCGAAGCAGTAACCATGGCGCGGATTTCCTTGCCTGACAAGGTGGCCAGCACCAGCGTGTCGTCGAATGGCAAGGCTCGCAGGATATGGCCGCGCGTGATTTTGCCCTCGGGGATGCGGTCCCGGATAGCACCTGTGCTGATAACTGCGATATTGGCGTGCTTGGCTCCATCAGACCACACTAGAGCATCGGTAACTAGATCGCCCAGTGCGAGCTCAGCGCGGTCCGTAGCGCGCTTTGGTCCATCAAAATGGCCCTTGGCTTGGCCAATCGGCTTGTCCGTATACGCACGCATCTCCTCTTCAAACGGCCGAATGATGTCGATGGTGCGCTGGTTGGGTTTGATACGGTTGTGGAGTGGCGACGAGGGCGAGATGTCTACTGCAACCGGGCTGCCCTTGGTGAACTCGCTATCGAGTGACCCGTCAGAATTGAACACCAGGTCAAGGTACCCAACGTACTCGCCCCATTTCTTCGCCTGCACAACCGCTGTCTGCCACATCGAATCGCCGCTGTTGGTTACCCAGGTCGGGTAGGGCCCTTCTCTGTCCTTGGATTCGTCGTTTGACAGGTATGTGTGCGAGTGGCCGCCGATCACCAGGCTGACGCCCGCGTCGATACGTTGCGCCAGTTCACGGTCGCCATCATAGCCGAGATGTGACAGCACAATGATGCGCCGAATGCCTTGCTTCTCGAGCTGTGCGCGAGCCTGGTTAACAGCCTCCACAGGATCGGTTAGCTCGATGCCATTGCCTACACTCGACGACACAGCCGTGTCAGGTGTCAGGACACCAATGATGCCAATTCGGTGGCGGTCGATGATGGTGAAGGGCTGGAGATTGGCCTGCAGTGCTGGGTCTGGGTCAACAAATTTGATATTGGCGCAGATGGTCGGCACATGCACCTTGGCCAGATATTTGGCTAGGTGCCCAGGCCCCTCGTCGAACTCGTGGTTGCCCAGTGTCAGCGCATCGTAGCCGAAGCTGTTAAGCAGCGCGGCTGACAGATTGCCCTTGAACAGTGAGTAGTAAATCGAGCCTTGAAGCTCGTCGCCCGCGTTGAGCAATATGGAGTTCTCCTTGCCCACATTGTTGGCCAGTCGCAGGTGGTCGATTATCGACTTTACCACCGCCGATCCGCCAATACACCCATTCACAGTAGCGTCACATGCATCGCCAGTCTTGGCATCGAATGGGGAAAAATGTGCGTGGAGGTCGTTGGTGTGGACCAACCGGACCTGATATTGGAATTCCGACAGCGAGTCAGGGCTGACCAGCGGCGGGAACAGGCTCCTGTCGATATCAATATGCGGGTTATCTCTATAATTCCTGTACCACGCTATGCCGGTGATGAATACATACAGGATGCCCATCCCTATCAGCATGACTGCTGGTAGCAGCAGCATGCGCTTACTCCATATGGGCTCCTCTTCGCCACGCCGCCTATATCCGTCTGAGCCGCCAACGGCACGGTACTCTGCCGACCTTCTAAATGGCCAGAATCTGCCAATGCCCCCGGACTGCTGCTGGTTCGCTCCCGCGCATTGCTCTCGAGCTCTGCAGCAATAATGTCGTCGACATCGTCAACAGTCAGGATGCTGTCGAAGCTAGACCCACCACGCGTACTATCATCGCCCATTTCACGTTCAGCCTGCTCCTCAATACGGTCCCCATCGGGCTCGGACACCATGCTCGACTTGGAAGTCACTTGCGTGGATACCATTGTTTGCCCACGGGACCGTCTTCGCGAAACTGCGTCTGACTCATTCCCGTTATTGCTGCTGTGAGGTGACGACACCGAGGCCACGTCGCTGACCCCGCTGCTGCTGGCGTTCTCTCTATGTCGGCTGAGGTCTTGCAGTGGAATATAGCTGGATTTGCGAGACATTTATAGTGAATAGGTGTAGCGGTAGTAGAAGAAAGAATGCGAATGAATGAGGTGCGGAAAAAAAGGAAAATAAAAAACATTCATTTCTGAATACCTGAATAAGCCAGAGTATTATCCCCTACAATCTCCGATTCTGTTCCTGAGTTCAGATTAGGCAATTTCTAAGTGGTGTCTCAGATTTCCCACTGTGGCAAATCCTGGCTATTGCTTGCCCCCGAAGATGTCCGAATGTACTTCGAGCGGGGAGTACTCCGGCGTGGTGCGAAGCGAGAGGGCGCCGATGCACACCTCCAGGCCCCATATCCTGGTAGACGTATTGCTGCGTGCGCTCCCGGTCCCAGATTTCATCTCCCATCTGGAACGCCCAGTGGTCCTTGCCCATCAGCAGGAGCAGCTTGGACGGATTCTCCTCCGACTCTTCATAGGCACCCATGCCCAAAACGGACCGTGCGATATTACGGGCCGCAATGTACGCCCCGTACATGGCCACACCAGCCAGCTTGACCTCGTCGCGCGCGCAGATGTCCCCGACAGCGAAGATGTGGCCCAGATCACTGTGGTCCACCTGCAGAGTGGGCTTGACAGCGATTCCATTGGGTGTCAGCACGGAGGCGTCGAGGCTGATGAGTGGCAGTTTTGACTGTGTGCCAAGGCAAAATATGGCCCAGTCGGCCGGCAGGACCTTTCCACTGGTCAGTGTCACCGGCGTGTTCGCAAAAGCCGAACTGGTCGTTTCGGCTGTCCCAACCTCCCTGGATTGCGGAAGCTCATTGAGTGTACGGTCAGCCCAGAACGACGTTGACGCCGATATCCTCTTCGAGGATCCGGACAACTTCCTTGCGGAACTCGTCCTTGAACGGCCCGGGGATTGGAAGCACCCGCGAGTGGACCAGGCTAACATGCTTGTCGGGGAAATCCGCCTTTACATCGGCAGCCATCTCAATACCGACAGCTCCGCCACCGACAACAACGACGCTGTCTGCCTTCTTGATATTCTCGTGTGCCTCGGCGATCTCTGCAACAAACTCCCGGTGCGTTGTCGATGCAACGCCAATAGGGGCAAAGCGGCTCTGGCCTAGTGCAATGATCAGATAGTCAAAGCTCAGCTCCGAGCCGTCAGCCAGGTGGACCGCCTTGGCCGTGATTTGAGAAACAGCTGCTTGCTTGACTGTGATCTGGGGGTGTGAGAACCACGGAACCTGCGAGTACGGAACCCACAGCTTCTTGCCAAAGTCGGGCTCGGTCAGTCCACGGGTAATGCCGATGAAGTGGACGAAGCCATCGCGGCGGTCAACCAGGGTGATATGCACATTGGCAGGCGACGGGGCAGCAAGAAGAATTGCATATAGGTTGTGCAGCGCGTTCAGACCAGGCGTAGTTTCCTCCGGCAATGACAATTTCGATGCGCCTCACCGAGTCAGACATTTTGTGTACAGGAAATTCGCGCTATCTGTTCGAACGGGATGTATTGGGAGGGAGACGAAGGACGAGGAAGAGCGAGATTCTGAAGCGGCTGCAAGATTCATGTCGACCACGATTGGCGACGCTTTATGACCTTGCCATGTATTGTAAGCGCTTCATCGGATAAGCCGAATAGATACTGGAGGCAGTGCGAGCTCTAAAAAGAATTCTTTATTTTTTTACACCAGGATCTTCCATACTAATTCATATTTGTCGCTTGATAACATGCCTTTTTGCGCTGGAATGTCCGAGCACTCCCAGAACGTTCGCCGTTGCCACCCGCACTCTACGCGTATACCACTCCAGCCCCAAAGCGCTGGATAATCCTGCTCACTGTCCAGTTGACTCCCCAACATCACCAGTGAGTCGCTTCCATGAGAAAAGGCGATTGCTAGTGTATCTCGATGGATTGATTTGCATAATGGCCATGATTTGAAGTTTCGTTCTCAGCTTATCCGATGTGGTATGTTTGCAGCAGTACAACAGGGAGGTAGCTTGCATGCCGTACTTTCTTCCTTCCTTCTTTGATCCTGCAAGCTCCCCCATCTGCTATAAAACGCACCAAGCCATACCGAACTCCCCTCCCTCTTGTTCCAAAACAAAGCGCCCCCTACTATTGCAAACCTATTCTATTAAATAATTACTTTCCAAATATTACTAATCCCGTGTGTCTTAGCATGCCCAAGCACCGAGATAACAACGATATCGAGGCTCACAATGAGTGGTCTGGCGCCCTTACCAACGAGACCGAGCAGAATGCAACGCTCAACGGTGTCAAGAAGAAGATGGTGACCAGGTACAGCCGGTTCGACAAGATTCTGATTGCAGGCGGTATCTTCTTCATCAACTTTGTCGCTGCCATGGACTCCAGCGCTACCGGAACCATCCAGCCCGCAGTTCTCAGCGAGTTCAATGCCCTGACCCGTGCGGGTATCATCTCGACTGTCACATACCTGCTCGTTGCTGGTCTGCGTCCCATATTTGCAAAGATCTCCGAGGTCTACGGCCACATCCACGGCCTATTCATTTCCATGTTCTTCTACACGCTTGGCCTCCTCATCTGTGCGCTGTCCAAGAGCTTCACTACCATTTTCGCCGGCACCATCATCTCCGTCATTGGCCAGGCCGGCTACGGCACCCTGGTCACTATCATCATTGCGGATGTCATCCCTATCCACCTGCGCGGTATCATCACCGCATGGGTGTCTATTCCGTACGTGACCAACTACTACCTCGGTATCGAGGTTGGAGACGGACTCATCAAAAAGTGGCAATGGGTGTACGGCATTCCTGGCAATCCTGGCCTGTTGTCTGCTCGATGCCGTCGGTTTTCAGTCTGTTCCGTCTCGATCGTCGCGCGCGCCAGATCCTCAAGGGAGACTGGCCAGTGGGCCCCGCCCCGCCCCTTCCTTGAGGTGGTCAAGGAAGCCTGGGTTGAACTTGATATCCTGGGTCTGATTCTCCTGTGCGGCGGCTGCATCTCGATTCTGGCTCCGCTGGGCATGCAGCTCAACACCACCTACGGCTGGGGTAGCGCACGCGTTATTGCGCCTCTTGTAATCGGCGTTGCCGCCCTGGTGCTCTTTGCCTTCTACGAGCGTCTGTGGGCCCAGTTTCCTGTGGTCCCCTTCCACCTCTTCAAGCACCGCACATTCACCGGCGCCATCCTTGCCGGCATCTTCTTCTACGTTACGTCCAATGTGTCGCTGTTTTTCTTCAATCCTTTTATTCAAGTAACGCGCGAGGTCTCGTCCCGCACTGCCATGCTGCTGCAGCTCAGCACCACCGGCTACTACGTCGGGCTGTTCCTTGGGGGCTGGGCGATGCAGTGGTCCCGCAGATATCGCCGCTGGGCATGGATTGGCTGGGCCATGTGGCTCATCTCTGTCTGCCTTATGATCCGCTCGCGTTCTGGCTCGCACACAACCAATGCGGAAATTGCAGCTGTTCAGGCAATTATTGGTGTTGGCAGTGGCATCGTGATCAGCTGCGTCGGTATCGGAGTGCAGGCATCGGTTTCCAAGACCGACGTGCCCATTGCTGTCACGCTTTACGGGATGGTCGCATACCTAGGTGGCGTTATAGGCGAGGGTGTGTCGACAACGGTGTGGGTCAACGTGCTGCCGTCCAAGATCAACTCGAAGCTGGACCCGAGCGTCGACTCATTCAGCGCTATTAACAACATCACATACTTCTTCGAATTGCCCAAGGACCAGCGCGTTATTGTGCAGGAGGGCTATGTTTCGACGCAGAAATTCTTACCATCTGCGGCATCTGCTCGATGGTGGTTGCTGGTATTTGCATGCTGTTCCTTGCTCCCTACCAGCTTGAGTCACCCCCCAAGAGTGATGAGGATGGGCAGGTGGATCAGACTTCGACAAGCTCTGACTCGAAGTCAATCAAGAAGTAAAAAGCACAAACTTTCCTCTCTACATGTTTATTTTTCCAATACTACAACCCAATAATCATCTGCGTTTCCTACACCGACATGCCGGTACTTTGATCGTTTGAGCTCACTGCCGATCTTGCCATTCCTTTTTAATTCGGGAACCACCGAGCCGACATCGCTGGAACTGGCAATCATCCATGTCTGGCTCAGATACGTCCATGTACGGGAGTTTGTCCGGGTCAAACCTCAGTGCAGCGGCGAGTCTTGCCTTGTTATCAGCAGCATCATTGAGTGCTGTCTGCATGACAAGCTGATCGGTATTCCCTACAACTCGGGCATTGTCGTTGATCAAGAAAAGAAAGTCGTAGTATACGTCGGGTGATAGCTGCGGCTGGTCGCGCTTGGCTAGTGGTGCATCTAGAGGAAACCCCGCAATAGTCACAGCTAGCAGAAGAGTAGAGAGGATATTCATGCTTTCCAGCAAAATGTGAAACTAGAAGAAAAGATGCAGGTCAATGGCGAGGCCATGCAGAGAGCGTTATATGGGTGCAGGGATCTATTCATTTCGGATATATATCTAATTCAAGTCTGACGAGAAGACCACGACCCAATAACCGGCATTGGCGCCGACACCAGCAAAGCGAAAGTCAGGATTCCGCATTGCCTTTCTCGCAGGGTCTTTGGCTGAGACTTTATGCAGGCTATTAATAGCAGCGTCGAACCGAGTCTGCTTCTGTGCTGATAAATGCTGCCTTTTCTGAAGTGGCGCCAAAGTCACTCAGTGCCTGGACCGGCGTCGGTGGGGGTGGTTTTGTCGTCGGCGTACTTTTGCGCAATCTCGTTTAATTTCAAGCGCAAACGAAGGTGTGTGGTGGAATATGAAGCAAGGCGCTGCTGGTTGACGGCTGCAAATAGCTGGAAATACCCAGTCGCTGAGCGGGGCCGAGTTTGATGGTGCGTAGTCTGCCATGCAGTGTGCGGCGAGCGAGAGGAGGACCGAGGCGTATCTAGGATGCATGTCAACACGTTCCAAAAGAAAAATTGTATTCGTACAAGGAATTGCAGGTTGCTGGCAGGAGTGGAATATATACCCTGCGTCCTACTTGCTGATATTACGAATGACCAGCGAGTGCAGGTGAGAAGTCTGTGTGTAAATCAGCCTTTGCGTGGCCCTCTTTGCCGACAAATAGACGGCGTTGGCGTTTGCGCTAAAGAAAAAGTCAATAGTCAGGAACTTCAACATGCGGCACACCGACGCTAATGCCACTGCAATATCGCCAGCACGCTCGTCGCTGCTGAACTTCATGCCGCCCAATGTCAGCTCCTGCAGCTTAGTTGAATGTGCATTGGCCATCAGCATATGGACACCGGCGATTTCGGCATCAGTCAACACATCCGGCAATGGCTTGATTGACGGGATCTTGTGCATCGACACAGCCAGTGCGCGCAGTGCTGGCAGCTGTTGCAGCAGAATGCCAACCTCTGACAGATAGCAGTAGATGTTTGGAATCTCCAGGCGCTGGATGGTCAGGTTGGGCTGGATGTGCGGGAGCCATTGGGAAACATTAGTGCAAAAGTCCCAGCAATGCAGGTTCTCGGCCCTGGGGCACCCGTTGATGATGCCTGCCAGCATTTGCGCTACGAAGCTCTGGGAGGAATTTGCCATGTATACGCGGAACTTGATGGTGGCCAGGTTCTGGCACGCCTTCCAGTTCAGCAGCCCGCAGCGGATAAACTCGGGGAACAAACAGCAGTCGATTGACAGCTTCAGTGTACGCACCTCAATGCACGGCCTGGCGATGCTGTCTTCGTGGTGGCCAGTGCCGACCCAGCACTGGGTGGTGTCGAGTCGCTCGAATGGATGGCCCTTGTGCACCAACTGGTCGGCAAAGGGCAAGCCGAGGCGCTCGGTGCGAATGTCGAGTCGGCTCAAGTTTGGGTAATCGACGCGCAGGCGGTTGTCCAATGTGGCTATCCGGGGATAAACATTGTGGCGAGATATTGAACAAATGCATGCAGTGCAGCGTCTGCGAGTTTCGCCGGACCAATTCTATGTACACGTCGTTCCAGCGCGACTCGTCGATAACGATATGTGACAGGACCAGTGAACATTTTGTTGTCAAGCTGAAAATCGACAGTCGATCCTGGGCACATGAATGGCCCAGTGTTGTTGGCATGGACAGCAATGCCCCGTAGGTTCTCAAACGGCCTGCAGAAATGCTCCACCATGAGCAGTGGGTGCACGTTAAAGCTGAAGGATGTAAACGAGATCATGATTGTGCGGGTTTCCTGGCAGGCACTGGTGCAGCAGGGCGCCGAACCTGCGAGCACTGGCACTGTCCTCTTCTGAAGTCGAAAAACCACTGGTCTCCAAGTGTCGATACTGGCAGAATCCGTAGAACCAGCTGCTTGGCACACAGCAGCGGGCCATTATTGAACACCTGCTGCAGAGCATTGCTCGCGCGCCCGTCGATGACCTGCTGGCACGTCATTGTGATGTAAATATGCCTGATGAACTGCTCTGCATCGACCTGCCGTGTCTGCAAGAGGCTCAAGTATTGCGGCTCATGCGGGGATGTCGGGAATATGCCCAGGGTCGCGATTTTGTACTGATATGTGCATGCTGCGTGCCGCCAGGCTCGCGATAGCTGTAGGAATGGGTACAGCCGTCGGTGGAATACCGGCGGCTCGGCTGTGAGCAAGTGCGCCCGATACTTTGTGCAGCCAGTTGCATAAGAGATGATGGTGCTTAGAATATGTTCGGGCACATGCTGCATCGTTGAATAAAAAACGCATTAATAATAAAAAGCACTGTATTGTAAGCAACAGACCGGCGAAAACAAGACGGGAGGGACGGTTGGAGCGAGGTGTCTTTGACATAATGGGGAATGCTCAGGCAAGATACTTTGGGTAGCACGGCCGCATAGCTGCGACCAGGAGGTGAGAATCTGTCCAATATCCGGACCTCCGCAAAAACCGATGAGATCATATGGAACAAGCCGCAGGCACGTGAGGCGATGACGATTGGCTGCGCAGACGGCATTATAAATCTCTGCCCGATTTGTCATCCGTAGGCTAGTTTTATCTCGTCAGTGGGCGGCAAGGCGAGAAAGCAGGTATATAGAGCGAGAAGCGTCCAGCGTGCTGGGTTGGCAGTCAGACTTTCCTTGCCTTGATACAATTACAAGTTTTCTCAACACCTTCCACATTCACTATCATTTCAAAATGCACAGCGCCAATTTACCAATGTCAGAAAAAGAGACAGAGGTTATTCAGCCCACAGAGGACGAGCAGCAGTTGGAGAGCGAGCAGCAACAGCTGGAGAGCGAGCAACAGCAGCTGGAGAACGAACAGACAACAGCTGGAGAACGAACAGCAACAGCTGGAGAGCGACCAGCGGGATGCCGTCAAGATAGAGGAGGAGACCAAGGAACAGCACTCGGTGGGTTCCACGGTAGTGTGCAGCGAGACAGCGATGCTCGATGAGAAGCTGTCGATATGCACAAGCCGTGTGGCGTGTCAGACATCCACACTAGGCGAGTCCGAGGGCATGGCCGAGACAGTGACGCTGAAACACATCTACAGCATCTTCTGCTGGCTGCACTGCCAGCACAACAACAGGATGTGGCGCGAAAGCCCCCTATCGGCATGCCAAAAGGCGGTGACTGACTGCCGGTTCATGGCGGACGCGAACCCAGAGAAGCTGAGGGCGAAGCTAGATGAGATCCGCAACATCCACGCCGAAATTATCGAAAAATACGGCTCTGCCGACAAGGTCCCAAAGGACCTGCGGGTGGTACCCGGCGGACCGCTGTTCAGTATTGTCAATTTCGTTTTCACCGGCCAGTGCCTGCAGGCCAAGGGCGAGGATTGCGTCAAGTTTGTCTCCAATAGCGCAACCAGCGGAAGTTCTTTGGCGGAAAATGCTCAGCATGAGTCAGTCAGCGCCACAGCATCGCAGCAGCGGAGTCTGGGCGGTGGGCCGGTGAGACATGGCCGGGCGCATTCGCAGCTTTCGCGCGACCACCCGCTGGTACGCAAGGCTGTGAGTTTGACGCCCGACGATGTCAAGCAGATGGTCCACGAGATGACTATTCGCAAGGCCATAGCCCTGCGCGACGCCAAGCTGCTGGCCGACTGGACTGCGATGAGGCGCCGCGAGCTCGAGGTCAAGGAGATGCGGCTACGGCAGCATATCGGGACCAGCACTTCCAGCCGGATTGAGGAGCTGCTCGAGTTTAACGACTTTTTGAAAAAGTATGCCCAGTAAATCAACCCACTCTTGTACAATTGTTTATATATCCGAAAGAACTGGCAGTATCGTTTTGTGTTCCAGACACGTTTGCACCGTGTTCGATAGATATGATGTGGTATGTGTTTTTTTTGGGTCCTACTGCGTCCTTCTCCTCTCCTCCGGCTGTAACTGTTCTAGAGCAAAAAGACCCGCGATGGGGGAGGGAATTTCAGCACAAATATGCGCTGGGCTGCATTCTGTATGTACATGTCATGTCATGTGGAGGGAAAGGGGAACACATAAATTCCCGCAAACAGCAGAGACAACAAAAGCTCCAAAAAGGCACCCTTCATTCAGACTCTTATCTCCTGGGAAAGAATGCGGTTGTACTCTGTCGCTCCATTTCTCGTCTTCGCACCAATAGCCATGGGAATAGCCAGCAAATGCCCCTCATACGTCGACTGGGCCAGCGTACCGCATCCGCCGTTCTCGCCGGGCCCTCAGCGCATCCCGACCATGCGGCCGCCCGAGCCGTGCCGGACATTCAGCAGCGCCGCGATCGAATCGGTCTTGCAAGCAACAGTAAGCCAGATCAAATCTCCGGATATGCGGCAGCTGCTGACAAACATCCTGCCGAATACATTGGACACGGCAATCGCCTGGCACGACCCAGGCAATACCACAGGCATGCCATATACATTTGTCATCACCGGCGACATCAATGCACAGTGGACACGCGACAGCACCAACCAGCTTCTGCCGCTTCTGCCATACGCCTTGCAAGACACGCGGCTGCAGCTGCTGGTGCTGGGGCTGATTAACATGCAGGCAGAGCAGATTTCGCAGTATCTGTTTGCCAATGCATATAAGCCGCCGGCACGGTCCGGCCTGGTGCCCGGCGAGAACTCGTGGGCAAAACTGGACAAGGTTGTGCCGCAATTCGACCCGAAGCTGGTGTTTGAGGCCAAGTTTGAAATCGACTCCCTGGCGGCGTTCCTGAAGCTGTCGACGGCGTACTGGGAGCAGACCAAGGACCAGAGGTTTATGTCGACGGTGTGGCGCACGGCAGTGGCAAATATCCTCGAGTTGCTGCAGCAGCTGCAGATGCCGACGGTGGACAAGAACGGCAAGATGAATAATGCCACGGTGCGGTTTTCGCGCGAATCGACGTCGCCGACCGAGACCTCGTTTGGCCACGGGCAAGGGAATCCGGTCAAATTTACAGGCATGGTCAAGTCGCTGTTCCGGCCCAGCGACGACTCGGTGATCTTCCCGTTCTTCATTCCCGGCAACGCCATGCTGTCGACGGAGCTGGCGCGGCTGGCGCAGATGCTGCTGTCGGTCAAGGAGATGGCGGTGGAGCAGGCGGTGGCGGATAGGCTGGCAGAGGAAATCCGCCAGGGAATCTACCAGTACGGCACTATGGATCACCCGGTATACGGCAAGATATTTGTGTACGAAACTGACGGATTCGGCAGCGCTGTGGTGATGGATGACGCCAATGTGCCTAGCCTGCTGTCGCTACCGTACCTAGGGTTTGTGGACAATAACGACTCAGTGTACTTGAACACGCGCAAGCTGATCTTGTCGCCGGACAACCCGTGGTACTTTGCTGGCTCCAGGGTGTCGGGCATCGGGTCGCCGCACACTGGCTTCATGCGGGTGTGGCCAATGGCGATTGCCATGCAGGCGCTGACCACCGACGACAAGAGTGAGGTCAAGTGGTGCCTGCAGCAGCTGCTGGAGACGACGGGCGGGCTGGGGCTGATGCACGAGTCGGTGGATGTCGAGGACCCGGCGCGCTACTCCCGGCCGTGGTTTGCATGGTGCAACGGCGTAGCCAGCGAGCTGATTATCGACGCAGTGAGGCGGTTCCCTGGCATCGTGTAGGGCAGCCAAAATCCAATTGCATGCGGTTTGGCAGCCTGCATAAAGTGATCGGTTCCAACCGCGATTAAGGACCAGTGGGATCTAACGACTCATTCTATTTGTCCGCATTCCTGGTGCCAATCGCGCACAGCAGGCGCCTTCAGAGAAGCATCTTCTGCCCATTCCACCCAACCCCCCTCCAGCTCTTTCTACGCTACCTTGCACCACTTTAAATAGCACCGTTTTGCGCTACAAAGGATTCTCCTTTTTCTCTTTCCCGTACCTATCTTTTTTCAAGTACAAAAACCTATCCTCTCCTCGTTCGCCCTTCTTACCTCTCAAACCTCACTTTTCTCTCTCACTCGTCTCTCACTCCTTTTTTGCCATGAAGATTTCCACGACTATTGTTCTGGCCGCTGCCGCTGCCAGCAGCTCGGCCGCCGCCGTGGACATGCACAAGCGCATCATCGGCGGGTCCGATGCCTCGTACAAGTTCAGCGCCAACATTGTCAAGGTGACGGCGTCCGGCGTGGGCGTGTGCAGCGCGGCGTTCCTGTCTGACCAGGTTCTGGTGACCACGGCTTCGTGCGTCAGCGACACGTCGTCGGACTCGGCGTACGCGGCGTCTGCGCTGTACGTGGGCCAGGGCAGCGCCAGCGACGCCCTGGCGACGGCGGGCGCAAAGGGCGCCAATGTATCGAAGCTGACCGGCTACGTCAACCCGGCGCAGGTGCTGACCCACCCGGGCTTCAACAGCCGCGCGTACGCCGACAACATTGCGCTGGTGATGCTGGGCGCTCCGTATAAGAACGCGACGGCGGTGAAGGTGCAGAAGAAGCTGCCGGGCAAGGGCGCGTATCTGACGGCTGCGGGCTACGGTGCAGCGGATGGCGGCGCGACGGCGCTGCAGAAGGCCCAGGTGGTGGTTGGGGAGAATGCGACGTGCTCGCAGGCGTTTGCGTCGTACAAGGACTCGTCCAATCTTGTGTGCGTGGGGCCGGTCAAGAACAAGGGTGGCGCCTGCAATGGCGACGGCCTGCTGCTGCAGGAGGACTCGTCGAACGTTGCGCTGATTGGCGTGCTGGATTTGTTTGCCTCGACCGACTCGCAGGATAACGCGCAGTGCAGTGACAAGAACGTGTACAACTTCTACACCGCTGTGGAGAACTACATGGCGTGGATTACCCAGAAGACCCCGCTCAAGGAGTCCGCGCTGCTGTCCACTGCCACTATCTCTACCTCGGGCTCCGGCTCGGCGTCTGACAACGAGGACAGCAAAGAGCAGAGCTCCAAGGGCGGTGCTAGCTCCAAGGGACGAGGAGGGCGCGACCAGCGGTCTTGACTCGTCCAGCAAGTCGGGCGCTGCCATGAACAAGGGTTCGATCGCCGTCGGCGTCGCCCTGGCTGCCGCTGCTGCCTTCTTCTAAACTCTCGTTTTTCTGCCATTGTTATGACTTTCCGTTGTTTATGAAAACGGAACTACCAAAATTTTCTCTCAAGCCTATCACAGCACACCCCGAGATAGAGTGCTGGAAACCCGTGTCTGCAGGAAGGATCTGCACGACACAGATATGAAGCTTTCCCAAATGAACCGCTGCATTCCCATTCAGTAAACAAGGGTATCCTGGGGCAAGCTGCACGAATAGAGGAAAGGCATTTGGGTTTTGCACTTCGTGCGATGTCACTGGGTATAGCTTTATTTTATTAGAGGCTCATGAGAATGACTGCAAGCGAAATAAGGAATGCGCCCGCAACACTGGCAATATCCGGGACCACGCCGAATAGGACAATGTCAAGCACGAATGTAATGGCGATATCGCTGTTGCGCATCATCACCGCTGCTCCAGCACTGGCCATCTGCAGTCCGGAATTCATCAGAAACTGCGCCAAAAACGCCATCGCTCCCACGCCCAGCACCACCGCCCACCCGGCAAAAGTTACCGGAACCACCCATGTCTCGCCATTGAAAAAGGACACAGCAGCGCTGCCCACCATTCCCAGCAGGCCAAAATAAACGACATGCACCAGAGCGTGTACTGAGGGGCCAGCCAGCCGAATGCTGACGTACGCCAGAGGCTGCAGAGGCCTGCGCCCAGCAGCGCACACAATGCCCACGGCGACACGCCCTCCATTGTCGGCTTGACTATAAGCGCGATTCCCGCCAGGACACACTAGTGTCAGAATGCGCTGCCGCATGGTGAACTCTTCGCGCATGAGCCAGTAGGCGAAGCAATGCAGTGAAAAGCGGGTTTGTGAAAAACAAAACTGTGGCCACGCCCATTGGCAAATTGGCCAAAGCGTAGTAATACAGCATATGGCCGATGCCGCCAAACACCGCCCGCACCAATACCCACTGCATCTGCTTCCACCCGGCCCACCCGCAGCGGCGAAATGCCCAGGGCCAGGCAGCTGGGGATGGCCAGCAGGGACTGTACTAGGCTGCGCCAGAACATTATCTGCAGGGACGTCACTCCGGCGTCTGTCAGCTTGCGCACCAAAAGCGTCATCACTGCGAATGCCACGGCCGACAGTGCCGAGAGCAACAGGCCAGTGCGCCGCCGCCGCGTCTGCGCTATCTGGATGTTGTGCGCTGGCTTGTCAATAGACGTCAAAGTGGTGTCCTAGGTCCTTGAGAAGGAGATGCGTGGTTTCAGTAGCCATTTTAACTATACCAATAAATTACACGAATAAAGAAAAAGAAGTGGAGGAAGGAGAAAATTACAGGAGCTGCTGGTGGTTGCTTCATGACCAGGGGGCGGGCGGGCGGAGCCTATCTTATATATTAGCATATTGCCACTGAATGGCGCAATAGCAAAGCTAGTTTGCTATTCAAGTAGGTGTAAGGGGAGCCCTAGTAGCAAAAACATGGCAGCAATGGAATACACGGCTGGGAGAAAAAGAGCACATGAAATTACGCCATCGGGCATTGGTGTATCGTCATACCTATTTCTGTTCTTCTCCATTGCCACACGATCCTCTCCCCTGATAGATAAATACCTATGATTCGGCAAACATGTGACCCCAGTTGCACATATTTATTGGGAGAAGGTGCCATTCGTGACTAATGCAGAAGGCAAAACAAGTGCATCGACAAAATGCCTCCTGACGATATCCTCGGCCAAGAAGAAGTTCGCCTTGCTGCCAACCCGGCTACTATCGCACCAAAAAAAGCGCTCGGGCCGCTTGCACCTTTTCTTTTCGCTGTGGATGCATGGGTGGTTCGGGAACCGCAGTCCGTATTTGTAATGCTCGCGCTGCATTTTAGCCAGAAACCCCATTGAGTCGTATGTGCGCATGTCGACGCTGGGGTCGGAAATCAACGCATTTGTCAGATTATTGGTAATCGACCTGGTGTGGATCGAGGGCTGGTCGATCAGCAAGAGCCGGACGGGCGCGCGTCCGCGGATCCAGGATGAGCCGGTTAGTGGCACGCACAACATTGTCCAGCGCCGGGCCGTTCGCCGGGTCAGTGACAAGCACAAACAGCGTGCGGTCGCTGGCCGGCTGCAGATCCATGATCATCTCAGCCTGCTCTTCAATGTCCCTGACTGGCAAGGTTTTTGCGCTGCGGCCTGCCCACCAACTACCGTGGAGTCGCTGTGGAGTCTGGGAAGCGTGACCGAGTAGCCGTGTGCAAACGACTGCAGGTCGGCGCCCAGGGCCTCGGCCATGTGGTCGATCCAGAGCTTGCCTCCGCAAAACTGCGTCCGGTGCGCGTCGGTGCCGGCATTGCCGAATACGATTATTTGCGTGACCGGCCGCGTCAGGTTGGCTGACTGTGTCAGCTCGTACAGCGTCTTTACGTATATGCGGTCGTTGGCCGATGCAGGAATATTGGTCAGCAGGAGTGACGCTGCCAGCACAAAGAACATTAGCACGATCACTGCATGTGCTGTGATGTTGTTGTCGTGAGTGGCGAACGTGCGCTTGAGCTTGTAGAGGATATGCCTGCATGGTGTGAAATAGACGCTTTTTTTTTACAATGAAAACAAGAACAGATCGCGATGAGCCAGCTGGGGCCAGTGCCTCCCATCATGCCTATTTATACTCTGCTTCATGGGGAATGTACCTGGGGACCGGCGTGGTGCCAGTATTCGCCATGTACGCATTCTTTAGGAGCGATGCTACTGCCACACGACATGGACATGCAGCATTTCTTGATCGATATTCTGATCGCCTAATCCCTACAGTAAAAAAGCGCTTTTTCGCCACCTCTCCTGTTCAACCACCACTTCCTCTTTTATTCACTGCAATTTTCAGTATTTTCTCACAATGGCACAGGGTCTCGGAAAGAAGAAGCTGGTGGTGAAGGCCAAGAAGACGAGCAAGCCGGCCAAACAGCACGAGTCCAAGTCGGCCGCGCCCATTCGCAAAGGTCGCGTAGTCAAGGCGCCCAAGCAGGTAGGCACTGCAGAAGCACGCAAAGGTGAAGAAGAAGCTGGTAGGCCAACATGACCGCCAGCCTGGAGCAGGCCATGTCGGTCAAGGCCGGCGCTCTGGGCAAGCTCACAATCATGAAGGAGGCTCAGGACCTCGGCAAGAAGAAGGAGCCCAAGCGGAGAAAGTACTAGGCGCGTTTTCGTTGTACTCCATGGGAAAAATATATAGATGTAACTATCAGCCTTATGGCATCGAGATCGACGAGATGGTGGCTATCTCATGGTCGCTAATTGAGTGCTGTGCCTGCTGGCTGTCGCTGAACCGACTGGATGACCGAATGCTCTGCTCTGTCGACGACCGTGGGCCAGAGCCCAGTCGTTCTCAGCAACGACAGATCCTCGCTAGATCATGGCAGCCTCGGCGGCAAAATCCTGGATCCAGCATCTCCAGGACGCTGCTCCAGGCGCTGCCTTAAATGCAGCTGCGCCGTGACCTGCACTCTGAGGCCATCGCGCTCAGCGCGCAGATGCCTGGCCCGCTCCTTATCCCGCTCCCCTTCCTCCAGTGCCTTGCTGAGCCGTCGTTTGTACTCCTCCTTGGCCATCTCCACCGCCCGCCGCAGCTTCTCTGCCTGCTCCCGCTCCTCGCGCACCTGCCCTACTCTATGCTCATGGCTAGCCTTGCACTGCGCGCAGACTGGCCAGGTCATTTGTGCTGGTTTCCAGTGCTTGCCGGCTGGCTTTGAGCTCCAGCGCTGCCTGCTTGTAGCGCAGCCGGTACTCGTCCAGCCGCCGCATGGTCTCGGTCAGCTTTGTGCTCCATGCCGTCGGCCTTTGCCCGCTGCTCGCCGACCTCAGCCATGGCCTGCTTCAGGCTGCGGTCGAGCTCGCGGTGCTGCTTGACCAGCTCTGTGTACTCGTTCCATGTGCCATTGTACTGCGCCTTCTGCTCGTCGACCGCCTTTTGCGCCTTGCGGCTGCATCTCCTGCACTCGCCTCAGCTCCTTGGTCTTCTCCCGCTTCTCCGCCTGCTCGCTCTCCAAACTCCGCGCTGCTTGCTCCAGCTGCTTCTGCAACTTGCGCGATCTGCTTGGTGCGGTCCCGGGCCGGCTGCAGGTCAGCCTGCATGCTCAGGGCTTCTGACTCCAGTTGCGTGATCCGTGACTGAGCGCGATCCAGCTGCCTTTGCAAGGCTTGCTCGGTCTGTTTGGCCTCGGACGAGCCGGACCGCAAAAGCTCCTGCAGCTGGTCGCGGGTCTGCGCATACAGAGACTTTACGTTTTCGCATTCGGTGCGCAGCCGCTGGACTTCGCTGTGGTCGTCACGGCCAGAGGGGCTGCGCTGGAGCTCCTGCAGCCTGCCCGACAGCCTACTGCGGTCGTTCTCGGTGCTCATCCACCTGCTCTGCATCTGCTGCTGCTGGCTCTCCAAGTCTGCCTTCAGCTTGGCGATTCTCCTTCTCCAGTGTCTCGATGCGCTCGTGCAAGTACTCGATCTGGTCGGCCAGGCGCATCTCGGGCTCATCGCCATGGACGTCGAGCTTGGCGTACTCGCTGTTGAGCCGCATGATCTCGAGGTCGCGCTCGCTTATCTCCAGCTTGGCTGCTGACAATTCCGACTCGATGGACTCGAGCTTGCGCTCCGACTTCCCCAGCTCCTCCTCCAGCGAGGCGATTCTCTGCGTGCTCAATTCGACAATCTCCACAGCCGGCTGCAGCTTCTTTGCCACCGGGATCTTGCTGGCCTGGCTTAAGCGGCCTGGACATGCTGATGCGCGAGACCCGGCCCACTGGGTCGTTGGTGGCCGCCTCCAGCTTCTTCTTCGTATCGTCCAGCTGCCGCATGACCCTGGCGTGCTCTGACTTGAGCCTGAGGTTGGCGATTTCCACGTCGTCCTTTTGTCTGTTCGCATCGTGGAGTGCCTGGCGGGCCGAGCGCTGCGCATCATCCAGCTGCTTGGTGTAGTTGAGCACCTCGGCGCGCAGCTGGTTGTTTTCCGTGCGCAAAATATGTATGTCAGCTTTGTGCTTCTCTATGCCGGCGCGGCTGACCCGGTCATTGCGCTCCAGCAGGCTCTGTCCAGCTTCTAGCTCCTTGACGCGGGATAGCGAGACTTGCAGGTCGGCGAGAAGCTGCGAGACCAGCGGCGCACCGTCAGCTGGCAGGGGCTGTGAGTATCCCAGCAAGTACAGTTGCCGCTGCAGCTGCACTGGGTCATTAGAAATGTTCATTTACAGGACAATAGAAATATAAAGTAACAGAAATTCCAAATTGAAAAAAATTTATGGTAAACACAAAGCGACAACTCCGATATCTAGCAGACTCAAACCAAGCGGTCCTCTCAAAAGGAAATGTCAGTCACGTGCGTGCGTCACATACTCCTCAGTCAGCGCCAGATGCTGGTCCAGCTCCGCCAGCCTGTTCCTCAGCCTCTCGGTCTCCTCGACCTTGTCCTTAATTTTTGCAGCCCATCTGGCCTCGATATCCAGCGCATCACCGGCCATGCCATGGTTTCGGCAGGAACCGACACTGTCGCTGTATCCGGCACAAACACCACCACATCGCCCTGCAGCTGCACTGCCGGGTCCTGCATCTCGGCAATATACTCGGCCAGCGCCTGCACGACATTCCGCCCGTCGGCCAGCGGGTGGCTGGCAAAGCCGATTTTCTCGGCCAGCTGCACCAGCCGCATGCTGGCGTAGACATCGGCGGTCTTGCGGATCTGGTGCAAGGGCAGGCGCCGCAAGACACGCTGCGCCAGGGACGCGTTCTCGTCGGCCGATAGTTGCCGGCTCATCGAGGCGAGGCGCTGAAGAACCATAGGAGTCGAGTCGTTGGCATAGGCGTCGGCCAGACTCACATAGGCGTCCGACGCGGCCTCGATGTCGCGCACGTGCACATTCGGGTAGAACGACGGCAGCCGCGGCTTTTTGCCGTGCTCCAAAAGGCTGATCAGCACCAGGCGCTTGTACGTCGCCACCTGGATGGCGCTGACGTTCTGCAAAGACACCGCAAACACCAGCTTCCACAGCTGGATTGCCTTGCTCCATCCGGCCGACGCCCACCGCCACCATGCCTGCATGGTAGTGGTACTGCATGAACGCCTTGCCGCGGTCGCTGCCCGCCAGGCTGCCCAGCGCCGTGAACTGCACGCTGATGATGTTGTCCAGTACCGCCAGGTGCAGGTCGCGGCGTCGCGAGTACAGGCAGAACAAGAGGCAGTCCAGGTGCGCCATGGTGGGCCGCACGCCCCGGTTGGCGTTGCTGCCCAGAACCTCGACACCGTCCACCGAGCCCACTGCTGGTTTTTCCGCTGCCATCTTTTTGTTCAGCGCCATCGTCAGACTCACCAGCCACTCGCATGCCAGTTCGACCTCCAGGACATCCCCCAGCCTGCTAATACTGGCCACCAGCCTATTGAGGCTGCTGATATTGTGCTCCAGGCTGGCCATGTCAAAGTCGCTGATGAAAGCGTGTGAGCTGCGGGTCAACCGCCGGTCACCTGCTCCAGTGACGTGGCCGGTGTTGAGGGCGTCGGTGAGAATCTGCGCGCACACCAACGTGTGCTGCTGCGGCTGTAACTTCGCTTAGCGCAGAGAGAAACAGGTCGGCGTCAAATGCGCTCGGCGGCCGCCACCGCTGCAGTTCCCTGGCAAGGTAATTGGGAGACTTTTGCGACGCGTGGATGAGCACAGCGTAAGACACCTGTCGAGTTCCAAACATGCTTGAAAAATGTGTTTATTACAAGAGTAAGGAGAAAAAAAAAAGAGCTGGAGAGGAGGGGCGCAGTCAGTCCAGAGCGAGAGAGGAAAAAAAAAGGACATCAGTATCCCAAGGGATTGTCTACGTAGCTCCTGGTGCCTGCTTGCGTCGCTCCACCCACGACTCGCGAACGCGGCTCAGCAGCTCCGAGCCACCAACAAAGTCGAGGATGTCGTTCTGGAACTCCACCTGTCCCAGGCCCATGTCAAACCTCTTCTTGCCCGGCTTCGCGCTGACAACACTATCCCACTCTTGCTTCATTTGTTGCTGCCCAGGCAATGCCAGTCCTGCACAAACCCGTGCCATCAGCAGTGACTGGTACTGGTACATCGGGAACGGCACCACCCGCCACGGGAGGCCGAGAATCGCCAGTGTCGGGTTCGGTGAGTATATCGTGTACTTGTAGAGATCGTGGACTACTATGCCGTTGGTGAGTTCCGGCGAGTATTCAACGTCGCTCGGCTGCAGGGCCAAGTCGTCTGCACTGCGAATGAACGGGAACAGCGACAGATACCCTGTGGCATAAATAATCACGTCGGGAATCTCAATGGATGTGCCATCCTCAAACACAACAGCGTTGCTCTCGACATCAATCTCCCTGATATGCGGCCGTGCCTCTGGCATGTTATCAGGGTTGCACTTTGCACCGAATTTGCCAGCCGGGCTATCCAGGACCGGCTCGTCCAGACCTTGGCTAGCAGCCGGGGGCTCTGACATTGAGACGTAGACGCGCTTTGCCGTGTAGCTCAGCATGCGGGAGCAGTCAGAGCCTGACGACGCAAAGCCCACCACAAGAACAGTCTTGTCTGCGAAAGTCTGACGCCCGCCGAAACTCCTTGGCATGGATAACCGCCTCCTGGCCGCCTCTGCGATAGACCTGCAAGCCCCAGGGACATCTGGGATCAGTGGGTGCGTGCACCTGCCAATGCAGACTAGCATGGCATCGAAGCAGTGCAGTTGCTTGGCCTGGACCTGCTCCTCGAACCGTGCACTGCCACTCCTGCCGGGCATTGTCAAACACCAGCGCCTCCACCTCAGTGTTCAGATGGACGAACCGCAAAAGCCCAAAGGTATCGGCGTATCTGTGAAGGTACTCGTTCACTTGCTGGTGCGTGGGAAATTCTGGCACATCTTCTGGGAACTTTGCGTCGGCAAACTCCATCACGTCCTTGGGCAGGTTCGTCCGCAACTCCCCGTAGACTGGCGTCGGATACCCGCCTGTGCTCGCAGGCGTGTCGAAGCCTACGGTGATGGCGTTTGCTGGTGAGTTCTGCGGCACATTGTATTTGATGCTGACGTCGGGAGAAAAGTTCCAGATCCCTCCTACATCGTTGCTCCGCTCGAATACTGTAATCTCGTTCTTTGGGTCCTGCGAGAATATCCGCGCCGCTGCCAGTCCTGCCGCCCCTGCACCAACAATTCCTATACGCTTTGCGTGAACAACGGTACTGGTGTCTGTGCGCTCTACTGCCATGGCGGGGGGTCAAATGGTGAAACGAAGGGTTGGGAAAAGGTAAAATAAAGGAGGAGGTTTTCTAAGCAAATAAATTTAACGGGGAACTAAAGGAGATAAGGAGGATAAGCGCTAACGTGTGCAGCTAAAGAAGGTCCACAAAAGCCCTTACATGATGCTTTTTTTTACAGGCCATCCACATCCCCTTTTTGTCATGGCCGTGGGCTGGTGTCCAAAGCGCCGGGCTGTCGCACTTCTCAAGGCCATCGTCCTGCCACATCCTGCCCATTCCGGTTCCCCTGATGGCGCATCTGGCTGCCCATGGCTGTCTGCATCCGAGTCGAACCCGCTCTGCTGGTCAAGATGCGTTTTATTCAACAGCTGCGATAACCGCCGCACCTGCGCCTCAGTCCCACTGCTGCTCTGCAGCCGCTCCTGCTCCATGCCAAACGAGTACCCTGCCGTGCGGTCAAACTTGTGGTCGCCGTGTCTGAACGACACCGGCACCGGGCTTCCCCACGGCGACGGCGTGTAGCTCTCGTCTCCATCGTGCATG